>NW_013953888.1:43892-53071 GCF_001266775.1 Austrofundulus limnaeus
GTGGAGCAGTGTGTGGACATGTTTTTACATTGTGGGGACTATGTGTATGCATGCGCGAGGGTGTGTATGTATTTTTGGCCCGATCAAAACTACATGATACATCAATCTTGTATTTTGTTTGAATAAAACTCTTGAAGCACAAAGAGGATGTGTAAGTTAATTCAGTTTGTTTTATGACTGATAGACTCCATGTTTTCACTGTGGGTGAGGAGAAGGCAGCTTCTACCACAGATACGTTCAACAATGCTATGGCTAACTCCTGAATCTCTGCAGGACGTGTCTCTACAGAGAGGCTTTTTATACTGAGCAAGTACTGTGACACGTCACAGTACAGCACGTCACAAGGTACTTCAAACGTGGTAGTCTTTTTTAAACCCCTAGATGGCAGCACCAAGCCGTTTTTGACCAAATATTGACGATTCAAACTATTTTAAACGAAAATGTTAAATTTAGGTCAAAAATAGCTGGGTATTGCCCTTAAGACACAATTTGGACAGTTTATTTGTTTAAAAAAAGTTGATTTTGGGGTAAGTTACACTTTAAGCGTTTGAACATATCGGTCTGTGGAGGTTTAATGTCATACAATAAATGGGGCTCTTTTTAGGTGTGACAGTGTTTCTTAGGCTGTTTTAAGCGCGTTTCCGAAAATCCCGTGGTGAGCTTTCTGTAAAAGGCTGCGCTGGACGGGTGAGGTAGACTAAACAAATTCGTGGTGGCGAGTGGGCATTTATATTGGGTCTGTTTAAAGGAAAAAATCCATGAATTGTTAGGTCAGATTGCCTGGTGGGTTTTACGCATGGTAGTAAATAAAATAAAATAGAAAAATCCTTTTTAATAGGTGGCTGGGTTCGTGCGTGTCATTGGGAAAAATCCAGGACTTTCCTTTTCTCTCCTCTACTTTGTGTGTTTGTGAAAATGTGTGGGCTGGTTCTCCACTCAGCAGGTGTTTATTCGCATGGCTGTGTCATGTATTAATTCAGAGTAAAAGTACTCTGGGTCAAGAAGTCTGACACAAAAGTGACCGCTAGTGGCTGTCTGTGGGACATCTGTGGGTGGGCATAGCGAGTTTTGGGTTTGTTTTTTTTCTGTTTTGGTTTAGGGTAACCAAGCCAGGGAATTGTACAAACAGTAGGGGGTACTGAGGTGGACTGCTGCTAGAGTTGTCTACTTCAGGGTCATCACCTGCTGGGCATTGCGCCAGATTTCCTGTGCTGGGGTTACGTGTATACATTAATAAATATGTCTGATAAATTTGTAGAGGATTTGCATAATTTCCGAGAAGGCTCTCTGGGTGTGATCGTGTATCGTACTTTCCAGATTTACCTTGATGTTGAATCTAAACATGTGAGGATGGAAAAAGATGTTTTTGTGCAGATGTGCAAAGTGTTATTAGCTGAAAGTGATTTTTCACAGTTTAATTTAGCAGCACCCACACCTGCAGCCGTTGATAGGATTGTTTGCAAATTAGAGCGTTCATGGCAACAGGGATTCAAAATAGATGAAGTCAAAACAGTTTTACAGGCTAAGATAGCTCCTGAAAAAGAGGATTTACAAATATTGGTGACGCATGTTTAGAATAATGAAGGATGTTCTGACCTCCAGCAAAGAGGGTGAAAACAAGACCTTGACATCTGACGAGGTGCACTCTCATGGAGGCACCAAGACAAAACAGACTCCACAGGTGGCAGCTGACGTGACTGAGACTGAGCAGAAAAAAGACAAAACTGACACCAGAGGTCCATACAAGGAAGTGGTACACATGTTAGCGGATGCTGAAAAACAGATGCCTTTGTTTGGTGAGGAGGACCCAGAGGAGGGCACGAGTAAATCTTCATCACGCAAAACTGGGACCATGATAGTGAAGGATAAATGGCCACAAGATGTTGCATATTCAGTAGTTAAGGGTTTGCTTGAATTCTGCCCGCAGGGGGATGAACATTTTGTGATTGACAACCTACATACAGTAATATCTCAACCGAGGTCCTGCTGGAATTTTTGAAAGGCAGAGGGAAACGAGCAGACATTCATTTAGAGGCTTATAAATTTACTTTTGTGGAGGGGCAAACTGCTTCCATTTTCTTTGATCTGTGCTCCGTCATTGACTGTGGATCAGAAAAGGGAGTTTACCAATCAGCAAGAGTATATATCTGTACAACTGAAATAATGCCTTATTTGAACGAGGACTTTGGGTGTGGTTATCAGTTAGGAGGATGGGGAAAAATTCCTTTTCAAGGCCTATTAGAAATTAGAAGAGACCAAATTAAAGGGGGCCTGTGTGTTAATGATTCCATCTGTAACCCTTTGTTTCTGACTTTGAGAAATCCACAGGTGTCAGACATTGGATTTCTGCTGATGGGGCTGGCGGTGAGAGGACGAGATCCAGTGGGTAAAATCTATATTCATGTGGTGCAGCTTAGCAACTTGGAGCTAACAGTTGATGTGGGATCTAGTAAAGAACTTGTTGTGGATACTGGAGTTACGGAAACAAATTATTGGTTGAAGTTTGTCAGAAATGCTGCCAATCAAGCAAAATTGTCAAATTGTGTGGTTTGTGCAGAGGCACGGCCAGCATTATTAACGGTCCCATCACCTTTGAGTAATGCTTCAACTTTTTTCTGTATATTGCAATTACATATTACTGAAAACCCATCAGTTCAGTGTAAATATTTAGAACATTTCTTTCCTATGTCTATGTCTTCAAGAACAGATGTTCCACCTGTCTTCAAGGCGGTGGAGGGCAGTTTCACTTGTTTGGCCAGAAGGGGCGGCAGAGAAGCGTGGATGGTGGATGGCTGAATGTGACCTGGTGCAAACAGGTGATTGATGTATCCTTGTGGGAGAATGCAACAATGTTGTTATTGGCAGAACAAGGTGGAGTCTGTTCATTTTTTGGATCATCTTGTTGTATATTTATTCCTAGAAATACTGAAACTGATGGGTCATTTACAAAGGCTGTTAAAGGCCTACGAACATTGTCTGAGGAGATGAATGATATTTAAAAGGCTGCCACGCAGACAGAGGGATGGTTCAATAAGGTTTTTGGAGGTTGGAAGAAGGTGATGTCTGCTGTGGTGATGCAATTAGTCATGGTGGTGGTAATACTGGGTTTTTGCTGTTTCTGTGGCATCCCTGTGGCTAGAGTGTTTGTTGTGTTTAAGGGCCATCTCCCACACTGTTCGAAACACCTTCAACCAAAATGGGAACATCGAGTATCAAATGGTACAGACGTCGGACACCACTCCAGTGCCACCACTGAGGTACCCCATGGCGAGGACGACTGATGTGAACACCAAGGCCCTAAAAGTGATGATTCTAGCTGACATTTTTAGATATAGAATGGTAACACTGGCATACTTCCACCCATGTAGTCGGACATGAAATTCATAGATAAATGAGTTGATTTTGAATGACTTTGATAAAATGTTGTTTGATTTTTGTTTGTTTTTCATTATTGATTCTTTTTATAGAAGTGACACACTAAGCAGGTATGTTTAGTCATGGTGTAAAATTTTGATTGATTTGTTTTTTAATATTTTAATAAGTTGAAATGTTATTAACCAGGTCAGTCTGATGCAGAGGAAGAGATGGATAAGTGCTGAGGACTTATTCCCAACGGAGAGCTAAGTTCTAGAACCTCTGGCCCCGATTAGAATAAACACAGCTGACCTGGTTGATATTTGACTATATTTTGATTTATGTTTTCTATTTTGATTGGGGTGGAATAAATGAATCATATTACTTTATATCAGGGTTGGATATTAGAAATTTTCCACGTTGTGCTGTATCGCTTAGAGTAATTTGCATACACATTTGTGCCTTAATGCGAACATATAGCTTATTATAAATTTCTTATTTTATTTCACATGATTTGGTCAAGTGAAAAGGGGGATTGAAGAAATTTATAGTTATTATAGATTAGTACTGATGTTAGAAACAACACTAGAGTATTAGGGTTTCCTTTTTATAATACTTTTGTAATGTTTGATCTATTATGTGTTAATTGAAATAGAGTAGTTACATATCCGAATCATAAACAACACATAAGTGGACCGTTATAATAACAGTAGATGAGATTTTTGTATGAATGCCTGTGATTCAGCCGTAGGTCAGTAGGGGGCGAACTCAGGCATTGAAGAATCATGTATAAAAACATGTACTTCCTGACTTTTAGTCAGTGTGGTTTCCTTGTCAGCCCGGTGACAAATAAACCTCACTCAGGTCCAGAATTCTGGTGTTGTATAACTTTATTCCTTTCACAAATCATTTTATTTAACAATTGTGTTTTCATCTTGACTTTAGTCGTATTGAACATGCATTTTCTTACAGTGGGAATCAGTTTGGAAGAAACACTGCTTCATTTCTCTGGCCGATATCAGGTATTTTGATTTCAGCTTGTCGCTGCTTTCTTCTCCTTGCAGGTGGAGAGAAAACATTTCTTTGTAATTCTAGCCATTCGTTGTCATCTAAGAGCTGAATCCTTCCTGAGAGATTTTTTGGTCTGGAACAAAGAGAGTTCCATACAGTTTTACACTCAGAAGCAGCTTCCATCTCCTCTCCATGTTGATCTCTCCTCTCAGCCTTCTCACCCATTTTAACACATGTTGAGTTCTCCAAAGCATTCATCTCTTCCAAACAATGAATCTTGAGCTCCAACACTGTCACCTTTTGGAGAAGCTGGCAGAAATCCTCTTTGGAAAAGTAAGGAGGCATCTTGAAGCTTTTATTCACACTCAGCAGATGATGTTTCAAAAATCTTCTCAGGTTCTTCAACAGCCAAAAATAAAAATTCAATGTTCTTTTTTTTATTCAACATCATCCATCACAATCGTCACCATCGTATCTCTGTTGTTAAAACAATTTACCATAAAAAAGGTTCTTTTCATCCAGCTGGAGGCACAGTCCTGAGCAGTCCAGTTCTTGCTCACTCATATCAGTCCACCTGCAATGTGGCCTTGGTCCGTCGATCTCCTAGTGGTCTCTGCCGACAATGCCAACTGTTATGGCAATATTTATTTAACAAAGACAGAAATAAATGGTCCAAGAATGAAGGTACTCTGTGAGATGATCAGCTGAGTTTCATTGCAACAACAGGAAACACAGAGAACAACCTGACCTGTCTCTGTGCCTCTGCTTCTCTCTGTCACTGTCTCTCCACACTACTCTCTGTGTCTCGAGAGGCCTCATATATATATTAACAAACACCATTATGTCATCTTAGCAAGATTTGATACAAGGTCAATGGAAAACACAAAGATAAAMACAAGTGATATCTAAGAATGATTATTGTTGTTAGCAGATCTTTTTCTGACTTTAATCATTCTATCTGTAGATGAACAGCATGTCATGAAAACCTAGGTCATTAAAGGATGTCATGAATTACTTGCTTAAACATAAAAGTATTAGTTCCATTACAAGAACAAACAGTACCTTCTCAGGCTAACATCAAGCAGAAAGGTAAACAATTTCATTGATCGCCAACCAGAAGAAATAAAAAATAACTACACACTTCTTTGTGAAAGCTTAGAAAGAGAGTACACTCTACATGGGACCCCCTGGCTATCCATCAGCCGAACCCATAAAACAAGGCTGAAATGAACATCCTAATGAGTACTATTATAAGCTTTTGCAAGCTTATTTTGGTAACAGAAACGAACCATTTAAGGACAAGGATCCAGGCTTTAAATTTCTCTTTATACAGAACTTTCACAAAGACACAAGTGCTCAACTAAGCATACTCGCAGACTGGCGAGTCAATAAGATTCAACAACTAAAAGACTGGGCGATCGCAGCGTTTGAAAAACTGAAAACACAAAAGACACCATCAGAGATCTACCTGAACAATGCCAAATCCTCGCATTTAGAGCTAGAGGGAGCTCGAGCAGCGTCTCCGCCTCCTAAACAAGGTAAAAAGTAACAAAACTTTCAACCTACCAAAACAAAAAATAAAGGTGCTAACGGGAAACCAAGGTAGGGCAATCAAAACCAAAAAGGCGACCACAGACCTCAGCAGTGGGGTCCAGGTCCTAAAACAAAACCAACGGGTACCAAAGTTACCCCAACAATCGTGGATGGCCTCAAAACAGACCACCACGCAAAGAATCTAACCCTCCTTCACCACGGAAAGAATGTGCTGAACAGGGCAAGAAGTCAACAAAGGTTGACAACACAAATGATTACAAATATCTGAGTGCAGAGTTGGAAAAAAATGTGTCGTGTGTTGAAGACTTCAAAAAGAAAGACAACGATGACAGTGATGAAAAACCTCATGTAAAATGTATCGACATGGTAAGGACTGACTCAATGTGTAAAGCAGACACTGAAATCACATCCTTAAACAAGGGGGGGGGACTCAAACACGACCAACACTGTGTTGACGGTCCAAACAGACAAAGAGGACACACTGACTGACCAGCATAACAAGAGAATGCGGAGGCAGCCTGAGGTCATGGATTTTCTTTGTGAACTAAACACAAAAGGGTTCGCAAGGAAGTTTTATCTGACACTGAGACTGGAGAACGCAGTCACAGTGGAGGCCCTCCTAGACACCGGGTCGGACATAACGATTAAGTCAAGCAAACTGTTTGAGGAGCTGCGTGCAGCTGCTAAACGTGCTAATAAAAAACTCATCCAGAAGCAATGCTCTGTGGAGACAAAAGCTTTTGCAGAGAACAACACCACTCTATCCACTGTATCTTTGATACAGTTACAGCTCAGCTGGATGACATTCATACACCCAGTGTATGTGGTGCCACTGGAAGCTATCCCATTCCTAGCTGGCCAAGACCTGTTATACAGAGTCAATGCACAGGCGGATTGGGTGGAAAGAACACTCCGGACCAGAATCGGAGAACCGGTGCCATTAACCCTTCCACCTGAGTGGGACACTGAATGCCAAGCAGTGGACACTGCAGAGGGCACGACTGACCCCTCACCTGAGAATAGAGACCAGGTGAGTGAGACCTCAACTGCATCTGAGTCAGCGGCAGCTCAACCGCTAGACCTGACTCTGACACACGACACCTTCCTCTGTGAACTGACACAGTCAGCAAACAGAACACTACCTACAACAGGTAGTGAAAGGCCTACAGATCTAAGGATCCCACACAGATGATGCTGTCCTATCCCTCTGGACAGATAAATCTGCAATCAGCCAGGTCTTCTATGAAAACTTAGCTGAAAAACACTTAGGCCTACAACTGGTGAAAAAATCTTTTCGCTTCCCAACAGACCCCAACAGTAAACAGGTTCTGACTGCAAAAGGAGTCATTAACCTGAAACTGATCTGGAACCTATGAGAACTGGTCCATCCGATCCTCATGGTCCCAAACCTTCCACATTCGGTCTACATAGGTTCTGACATTTTGGTGAGACTAGGTGTCCAAATGGACACCATCAATAATGTACTGTGGTACCTGAAAACAACCCCAAAAGAACTTTCCGTGCTAGACACAGTTAACCTAAAGCCTGGACAGACCATCCCTGAGGTCTGCCAACAACCAACAGACCACAGTCCCTCCTCAAACAACAAACATTGTGGTGCGAATCCACATCCTAGCTGGCCAAGCTATTGACCACAAACAGGCTTTCTTTCAACCATCTCCTACAGTATGTTCTTCATCCTAGGACTTACCCTCGAGGCCACAACACAAGTGAGCCTCGACTCCAGGACTACTTCTCTCGCTGTGTGCAACACAAACACAGAAGAGATAGTGATCCCTAAAAACGTCTCAATAGGATGGTTAATCAGCACCAATTTTCATGACTTTGAACTGAGCGTTCCAGTTCTGGGAGAAATTCCTGAGAATTTAATCCCAGATCACCACACTGAGCCGGTCTTGTTCACAAAACCAACACAGGCCATAGCTATCTTCTTAGCCACCGATTTCAACCGTGACACAGTCAGAAGGATCGATCTCGACCAGAAAGACAGCTCAGTGCCTCAAACCTACAGCGTCCTACCTGTTAGCAGACTGGACGACATGGAGGGGGATCTGCTGGAGCTCCCTACAGAACAAGACCCCTCCTCAATTCTTTCACAGATTGAACAGGTGGTCGCCCAAGCTGATGCCCTAACAACTGATGAAGAAAGAGACAAACTTCGCAAAGTTCTCTTAAAGTATGAGAAGTCATTCTCAACTGATTCATTGGACTGCGGACTGACCACATTCCACACAGTACGCATCCCAACCCCACCAAATTCTCCACCAACGTATGTCAGACAATACAAAATCCCTTTGGCAGCGCATCAGCCTGTCCAAGAAATCATTGATAACCTTTTGGAAAAAGGTATTATCAGACCATGCAACAACCCTTACTCTGCGCCTTTATGGCTAGTTTTGAAACGAAACGGGAAGTGGAGACTCACAATAGACTACAGAAAGCTRAACAAACAAGTTCCCTTGTCCACGTGGCCAATGACCCAGCTCCAGCAGGAACTGCCCAAGGTCACACAAGGTCACCAATGGTAAGTACTTCTCAACACTCGACGTGGCTTCTGGACCATACCTGTACACGCCAAGGACCAACACAAATTAGCTTTCACCTTTGCTAGCCATCAATACACCTTCACCAGGTGTCCCTTTGGCTATGCTACTCACCTGCAGAGTTCAACATTTTTCTGAACAAAGCGTGTCCAGACACTTATGAATGTGGGACTCTGATTTAAGTCGATGACATCCTCTTGAGCCAACCAACTCTGGAGCATTTGACTGAAATAGACCACGTTCCAGATCAGTTGACAACTGCTGGTGCCAAAATCTCACTGTCAAAATGCCAATGGTGTAAAACTAAAGTGGACTATGTGGGCCTACTAGTAGGTCCTGAGGGAGTGCAAACACAACTTAGTCGCACCCAGGGCCTAGACAACCTCAAAACTCCCTCAATCTCAAAGAACTACAGAGTTTTCTGGGCGTGTGTAACTACTCATGCCAGTTAAGAGAAAACTACGCAGATCTGGCAAAACGACTGACGGAACTGCTAAAAAAGGACGTTCCATTTGTCTGGACTGACAGACAGCAGCAAGCAATGGACGCACTCAAAGACAACCTGAAATCCACCCCATGTCTGGCCTACCCAGACTACAACAAAGACTTTCATTTGGAAGTGGGCTTCTCAGCTCACTGTTTAAGTGCAGGTTTGTACCAAATACACGACAAAGACAAACGTGTGGTGGCCTATGC
>NW_013953888.1:54676-56166 GCF_001266775.1 Austrofundulus limnaeus
AAATACTGTAGTGTTGTGTAAATTATACAAGCCTAACATCTCCTGTAGTGCAAAAATACACATGTCTGTGCCATGTTTGGGTTTAAAACCAAATTGATGATCAGAGGTCAAGACAAACTCTTCCAGCCTATTTAGTAGTACTCTTTCTAAAACCTTCGACAAACTACTAGCTAAAGCTATGGGTCGGTAGTTCTCCAGAGAGCTAATCTTACCTGCTTTGTCTTTAATAATGGGTACCAGAGTGACAGGTAGCATTGATTTAGGTAACAGACCATGTACTACACAGCCAGTGAAACACATAGAAAGTAATGCACAGAGTTTCTTACTTTTTTCAGATGCTCAGTGGAAATGTTATCCATCCCACAGGACTTATTGTCTTTCAGTGTCATAACTGTATGATATATTTCTGTGGGGACACACTCCCATTGTCATTACTGTGAATACCTCTTATTTCAAAGTGTCACTTTTGACACAGTTAAACAGCTCACTGTAGTGCTCCTTCCATAACTGACTGGTTTCTTTTACACCACTAACACCATCAACAGTAGCTGGAAGTGACGTTTTGCAGTTCTTTACTTTCTTTATTTCTTTCCAGAAGTCCAAAACATTATTATTTCCCAACTTTCAAGCAAGAGAGTCAGACCTCAGAGTATTTTCATTTCTCCTTATAAATCTTAAAACGTATTTAAAATTAGCATTTGCTTGTTTTTTGTATTCAAACAAGGGGCCATGTCTCTGTTGACCTGAATCAACCCATGATTTAAGATCCCCTCTGGTCTCTGCATGATGCTCTCTAACATAGTCGTTCCAGCCTGGCTTGGTGCTATATGAACTGGTGTTATATGTGAACTGGTTTTATATGTGAACTGGTTTTATATGGGAGCTGGTTTTATGCAGTGGCTTGCTTGAGGTAAGGAGGGATTTCACAATATTCTCATACAAGGTACATAAGTCAATACCATGCTGAGGGTCTTTACAGTTCATATCACGGCATGAGATTGCTCCCTTTGGTAAGTATATTAAACATATTGTTCGTTCGATAGCAATAATCTGATAGATCTTTTTCAGTCAAGTTATCCCATGCTATTTTTRCTATACTTGTATTATAGTCTGCAGGCAAAACAGAAGGTGTGCAGTTCATGTAATACTTTTTAGTCAACATTTGTTTTAAACTCTGAAATCTGCACACGTGCACGGCATGTGTTTTAAATAACATTTTACTTATTTTGTTTTACCTGTTTTTAGTTATGAATTTCTTCATGTTTGTAGTCCACTCTGTAAAATGAATCTGAGTGTTCAGCCATGTTTGTAGTCCTTACTGCAGCGAGTGTGCAGACATGTTTGTAGTCCTTACTGCAGTCTGATTCTGTGTTCAGCCATGTTTGTAGTCCTTACTGCAGTCTGATTCTGTGTTCAGACATGTTTGTAGTCCTTACTGCAGTCTGATTCTGTGTTCAGACATGTTTGTAGTCCTTACTGCAGTCTGATTC
>NW_013953888.1:57730-58880 GCF_001266775.1 Austrofundulus limnaeus
CCTTACTGCAGTCTGATTCTGTGTTCAGCCATGTTTGTAGTCCTTACTGCAGTCTGATTCTGTGTTCAGACATGTTTGTAGTCCTTACTGCAGTCTGATTCTGTGTTCAGACATGTTTGTAGTCCTTACTGCAGTCTGTAGAGTGAACACAGGATGGCAGCAGAGACCAGCTTGGCTTCAGTAAACCTGCAGCTCAGGACTGAAGGCTGATCTGTGAGCTGGAACTACTTGAGCTCTAAACAAACATGTGGAGTTGGTCAGATTGATTTCTGCAGCTGATATTTCCATATTCTAACTTGGTCAGTCTGATGATAGCTTTGTGCATTTTCTGAGGTGCACCATGCAAATGATGCACACGTTTAGCAGAGCTGGATTTGCATTCTTCTGACATCAGAAACTGTGTTTTGTTTTCATTATGAAAAAATAAAGCTGTTTTTTTTTCTGGGTGTTAGTTTGTTTAAGCCAGCAGATATGTTTTTAAGTTGTTTTATAATTTGGCTGAATTTACATCAGTTGTATCTTATCCAAATAAATGAAAACAACAATAACAGCCAGCTTTGAAACAATTTCTTTCAGTCTTTAGTCCTGAAGCATTTTATACACAGCTGTTATATTTATAACCCTTCATGCAGGGGGTAGTAGAGGCTGATTTGCTGCTGAAATCCTGGTTGAACCTAAAAGCATTCTGTGTTGTGACTCTGACATTTAAAAACTTTATTATTTGAATGAAACTCAATAAAAAAATAAAAAGACTCAATAAACAAAGCTTCAATTAAAGTCTGAGCCTAACTTCCCCTCCTGAACCATTCTCTCCATTCTTATTTCCAAACAGCAAGTTGAAGGCTTTCTGCATGGAAATCTGACAGAAGGACAGAAATGTAATGAGGTGTGTGGTTGAAACCACCGGTCCCCTTAGCATCAGCGAGCCAGGAAAAGCTTTGTCCGCACTCATTTGTCAGTGAAAGGACCAGTGGTTGTGGCTTCCACTCACCTTGAAACGCTCCGTAAAAAAAGCTTCGCTGCAATCAAAGGCAGAACTTTTTATTCAAAGTCTGATGGTTTCTGAACAGATGGACGGAACAAAGGAACATTCAATTACACACACACACACACACACACACACACACACACACACACACACACACACACA
>NW_013953888.1:59225-62109 GCF_001266775.1 Austrofundulus limnaeus
ATATTATTTAATGTGTTAAACTAAAATATAACTCTTAACATGTTTAATCTTATTTTTAAAGTAACTTTAATAATAATTCACGTCACTTGAGACGACTGCAGCTGCTTCCAGATGTTCTTTATAAATAAACAGATAAAAACTGATGAGAAGTTAGAAAATAAAAACTTTCAGATTAGATTCATTCATGTTTTACTTTAAAATAAAATTATTCTGCAGGATTAAAACAATCGTTGTCCTGTAAGGCTACAAACTGGTAGAAACGTCTACACACAGGTGTTGTTGTGCAGTGAGAACAGGTAAACCACACACAACAGTTGTGTACTTCACATTGTGTTGCTTTGTTTAAACACTAAACCAAATCCTTTTTATTCTACCCTCTACAGGTTTAAGTTGTGGAAGTAATTCTAACATGTTTTGCGTAGTTTTAGCATAATTGAGGCAGATTGTGGCAGCTTTGAGGGGACAAACACAGATTTAAAGGGCCACATTGGGCCTGTGGGCCACTAGTTGACCAGCTCTGACCCACAGTATTTCTTAGTTTACTGATAGAGTTTATCAGTGTTTTTCATTTAGTGTCTCTTCACTCAACAACAATGGAAGTATAAAGTTAGTAAAAATGAATTTGAGCTCAAATCTTAAGGAATAAATCAACGATTGCCAGTGTTTCCTGAGCTGTGACTGCTGCAGACATCAACACAACCTGACATCTGAAGCACAGGTGTGTGCAAACAAAAGGTGAGTTATAATTAGTTTTCCATTTGGCAGCGAGCTGGGTGCTGTTTCTGTGTCACCTGGGAGGCCCGGCCCATTTGAATAAGCAGAGAGTGTTTTTCTTTCTGGCTCTGATGATGGAGCGTGTGTTTGAACAGGACCGACAGACTGCAGCGCCTGGCACAAGTAACAAAGTCTGCTTGTTTAGTGTCTTTCAGTTGACACAAGAGGCTCTGCTACATCTGAATTTACACAATTTGACTTTATCAACAATTAGAAAAGAACTCATCACTAGTGACTTCTGAAAAGTTATTTTTAATTCATTTTCTGGACTTTATTTATTGTTTAATGAACACAAGTGTCCAAACCTGACTGACTTGTTTACATGTTTCAGTTTCATATTCCCTTAACTAATGGTCATTATTAACAGAACAGAAGAACTAGTTTTTAATGTTTACAGCTTTCTTTCATCAGCAGCTCCTGCAGGGCAACTATCTGCCTCCTCATTGACAGAATCAGAACTTACTGGAAACAAAACGGTGTGAGTCTATCATAGGCTGATAAAGAATGAAAGCAGACAGATGAAGACTCCTCAGTCTGTTTCACATCAGTCCAACAACAAGCTGTCAAATCACCATGGATTCATCTTCAACTGACACTGACATTTAAGGAAACTATTCTTTGAAGTAATATAAGAACTAGAAACCAATGTTTACCCAAATGATAGGTGGGCAGTTAGTGGTGGCGGCCATCTTGGATTCTGATGTGACAGCCCAATCTTCAACAGTAAACTTTTAATTGGCTGAACGTAGAGAGTACCTGACTTATATTCAAGTTATCCTGCTCAATGGATGGACGATGGATGGATGGATGGATGGATGGATGGATGGATGGATGGATGGACGATGGATGGATGGATGGATGATGGATGGATGATGGATGGATGATGGATAATGGATGGATGATGGATGATGGATGATGGATGGATGGATGGATGATGGATGGATGATGGATGGATGGATGATGGATGGATGGATGGATGGATGATGATNCTGAGCTGTGTCTTCTCCTCTCTGGATAAAACTGATGAAACCGGGCCAGACTGGATCCTTCTGCTCTTTGTACCTGAATCTGTTTCCAGAACCTTCAACTTGTTGCAGAAGTTCGTTTTGAAGAGTGAAAGCAGCACGTGTTCCCAGCTGGTCACAGCCCTCTACCTGCCCACCGTCAGAGCTGTGGAGCATCTGGGTCCTGTTAGACCCTGACCCTGTTAGACCTGATCCATCTGCACCACGTGCACAGAGCTGATTCTTAACCTGTGGGCCGCGGCCCAGTTGTGGGCCGTGAGCGCCACCTTGAGGGCCTCAAAAGAACAACAGTTTAACTTTGGGCCACAGAGGGCCGTGGGACCACATTGATTTTAAATAAGGTGTAATACAGTTTCTCACCACTAGTAGCAGTAGTGCACCACTCAGATGTTTAACAACTTTTTAATATGTAGAAGAAGAACCTTAGAAACCCGGTTAGAGTGGAAACTTATTTTAACTGAAAAGTAGAAGCTGAAATGAAGACGACCTGTCAAAAAAGACCAAAGTTTGTCACTAATATGAAGAGCAGCTTCTGGTTCCACCATGCAGTATTTTAAAAAGGCTTTATTTTCATTTGTACTTCCATCCATCCAACATCTATACCCGTTTATTCCTTTTCCAGGGTCCATATCCATCAGTGACAGTGTGAGGGGCGGGGTTACACCTGGACAGGTCTCAGTCCATCACAGAGACAAACAACATTCACTCTGTCACTCACACCTAGGGACAGTTTAGAGTTAGTTAACCTGACAGTCATGTTGTTGGTCTGTGGGAGGAAGCTGGAGTACACAGAGAGAACATGCAAACTCTACCCAGAAAGGTCCCTGGGCCGGGATTTGAACCAGCGACATTGCTGAGAGGCATCAGCTCAACCAACTGATCCACCGTGCCACCATTTGCACTTTTAAATATGATTTATTGAATTGTCTATTTTTATTATAGTTTATGTTAAAAAATGTTATTTTGTGTTGACCATAACTGCAGGGCAGGTTACAAACTGTACGTGTATTTAGTTCAGTTTTAGTCTGTTTAGTTCAACAGATTGAGCCCCGAGGTCAAAAAGGGTAAGAACCCCTGATCCACAC
>NW_013953888.1:62915-64368 GCF_001266775.1 Austrofundulus limnaeus
AGCTTCTGTAGCCGAGGATCGGACCACCAAGGTCCTCACCTTCGACCACTGCCCAACAAACATTGTACCTGACCCCTACGGCCCCTCCCACAGGTGGTGAGCCCATGGGAAGGGCCACATCTCCTCTTCGGGCTGTACCTGACCAGGCTCCGTGGGTGAAAGCCCGGCCACCAGGTGCTCACCAACGTGCCCCACCTCCAGACCTGGCTCCAGAGTGGGGCCCCGGTGACCCGCGTCCAGGTGAGGGAACACTGAATCCATCTGTAGTACTCATCATAGGGGTCTTTGGGCTGCACTTTGTCTGATCCCTCACCTAGGACCTGTTTGCCTTGGGTGACCCTACCAGGGGCACGAAGCCCCTCAGAGCTCTGATCATTGGGACACTCAAACCTCTCCACCACGATAAGGTGGCAGCCCAGGGTGAGGGGTTATAGTTTAGGTTTTAGTAGTAGTTATAGTAGTACAGGAGCAGGTTATAGTTATGGTTGTGGTCAGTGGGGTTGGATCCAGGTTCTTGGTGACTCCAGCAGGTCAACATGGATCAGAACTCAGGAATGTTTGCAGCCACTTGCAGACTGGTTGACATGACGAGCGAGGGCGGTTCTGAAGGCCCAGCAGTCCGAGCTGTAGCGGTGAGGTGAGGTGTAGGTAGAAAAGTGTCCGGTGTGTGTGTACAGTACACAGGTCTTCACTTGCTGTGTGTAAACACAGACTGATAAATGTTTTGTCAGCTCAGCAGAACCTGACAGGTTTCAGGGCTTAAGCTGTTCCTGAGGTGAGGACAGATGTGTTTCTGACACACTGCCTATTCTCCAGCCTTTAATCAACAATAACACATGTTTTTGTGCTGGCGCTGTGGAGGACGGCTCACTGAGCTGCCGCCCTGCGCTCCGGCTGCACAAAGAGCTTGTCACAGGCCCCGCCTCCCTGCCCTCAGCTCTTTCACCACACAAATCCCCAACATCACAGCCTCTTCCCTCCTGTGACACAAGAACGCTTCACCTGTGAAGACTTGCTCCCAAACAGGAGGACCTGACACGTTTCTGACGGGTCCAGTTCTGCTCCAAGCCTGACAGAACTTTGTGCTCAACCAACCCTGTGTGACGACCTGCTGCTGCACGAGAAACACTCCACAACTCCACATGCAGCTGACGCACAACACAAACACACAACCAACACAAACTGCCTGCAAAACTCTTCTGCTGCCTCACAGCAACACAAACATGTTCTGTGTCAGTCAGTGTCTTACCTGCAGCAGACAATACATCAGTGTCTTACCTGCAGCAGACAATACATCAGTGTCTTACCTGCAGCAGACAACACATCAGTCAGTGTCTTACCTGCAGCAGACAGCACATCAGTCAGTGTCTTACCTGCAGCAGACAATACATCAGTCAGTGTCTTACCTGCAGCAGACAATACATCAGTCAGTGTCTTACCTGCAGCAGACAGC
>NW_013953888.1:65368-66567 GCF_001266775.1 Austrofundulus limnaeus
ACCAAAATAACATTCTGTGTGAATGGGCTTTTATTCTGAAACAACTAAACTCATTCTCTGTGGAGGTGAGGAGCCTGAAGTACTGAGTCCAGCAGCTCAGGACCCTTTAAAGTCTGAAACCAGTCCTGGTTTATGATCTGCACCACACCCAGCAGAGCTGCTGCTCTACAGGCTGAATCTGTGTTGAGATAAATTATTAGTGTTAGTAAAATATCACATCTTCACTTTGGAAAACTCTGAAAGCAGACCTAAGTTTGCTGAAGAAGCAGATGTGTCCACAGAGGTAAAAAGAGAGATTTGGAGGTAATTTAGTGTCAGCAGGAGCAGAATGAACTGGATGTGTAACTGAGCTGTGTCTTCTCCTCTCTGGATAAAACTGATGAAACCGGGCCAGACTGGATCCTTCTGCTCTTTGTACCTGAATCTGTTTCCAGAACCTTAAAAGAAATTATACTTACTTACTTAGAAATTATAGTTTATGTTAAAAAATGTTATTTTGTGTTGACCATTGTAATTGTTCATATAACTGCAGGGCAGCTTACAAACTGTACGTGTATTTAGTTCAGTTTTAGTCTGTTTAGTTCAACAGATTGAGCCCCGAGGTCAAAAAGGGTAAGAACCCCTGATCCACACCACGTGCACACAGGTGTAGGTCCCACTCAGACCCAATGTCCCCCATCTCCATGGAACGTGTTCGAAGTTCTCCTGGAGGTGTGAGTTGAAGCTCCGTCTGACGGGGGCTCTGACAGACGTTCCCATCAGACCCTCACTATACGTTTGGGTCTGCCAGGTCTGACCATCATCCTCCCCCACCAACGGAGCCAACTCACCACCAGGTAGTGGTCAGTTGACAGCTCCACCCCTCTCTTCACCCGAGTGAACCCCAATGTTCAGGCACCAAGATGGGGGCAATAAGTACGCCCACTCCTGCTCGGCGCCTCTCAGCATGGACAACTCCAGAGTGGAAGAGTGTCCAACCCCTCTGGAGGAGACTGGTTCCAGAACCACAGAGGTGTGTCGAGGTGAGTCCAATATATCTAGTCAGAACCTCTCAACCTCACACACCAGCTCAGGCTCCTCCCCCACCAGAGAGGTGACATTCCACATCCCTAGAGCAGCTTCTGTAGCCGAGGATCGGACCACCAAGGTCCTCACCTTCGACCACTGCCCAACAAACATTGTACCTGACCCCTACGGCC
>NW_013953888.1:67373-70169 GCF_001266775.1 Austrofundulus limnaeus
GAACAGGTGAGCAGGTGAACAGGTGAGCAGGTGAGCAGTGAACAGGTGAGCAGGTGAACAGGTGAGCAGGTGAGCAGTGAACAGGTGAACAGGTGAGCAGGTGAACAGGTGAGCAGGTGAACAGGTGAGCAGGTGAACAGGTGAACAGGTGAGCAGGTGAACAGGTGAGCAGGTGAGCAGTGAACAGGTGAACAGGTGAGCAGGTGAACAGGTGAGCAGGTGAACAGGTGAGCAGGTGAGCAGTGAACAGGTGAGCAGGTGAGCAGGTGAGCAGTGAACAGGTGAACAGGTGAACAGGTGAGCAGGTGAGCAGTGAACAGGTGAGCAGGTGAGCAGTGAACAGGTGAGCAGGTGAACAGGTGAGCAGTGAGCAGGTGAACAGGTGAGCAGGTGAGCAGTGAACAGGTGAGCAGGTGAGCAGGTGAACAGGTGAGCAGGTGAACAGGTGAGCAGGTGAACAGGTGAACAGGTGAGCAGGTGAACAGGTGAACAGGTGAGCAGGTGAGCAGGTGAACAGGTGAGCAGTGAGCAGGTGAACAGGTGAGCAGGTGAGCAGTGAACAGGTGAACAGGTGAGCAGTGAGCAGGTGAACAGGTGAGCAGGTGAGCAGTGAACAGGTGAGCAGGTGAACAGGTGAGCAGGTGAACAGGTGAACAGGTGAACAGGTGAGCAGGTGAACAGGTGAACAGGTGAGCAGGTGAGCAGGTGAACAGGTGAGCAGGTGAACACGTGAACAGGTGAACAGGTGAGCAGGTGAACAGGTGAACACGTGAACAGGTGAACAGGTGAGCAGGTGAACACGTGAGCAGGTGAGCAGGTGAACAGGTGAGCAGGTGAACAGGTGAGCAGGTGAGCAGGTGAGCAGTGAGCAGGTATTTTGTCTCCTCTCTGGTTTTACTCAGTAAACAGAACCTGCAGAGATGTTTGAATGAGTTCCTGTGGTTTTGGAGGTGAGATACCTGAGCGTGGTTCAGACGGGTCAAAGTGAGTTCTGTTGGCAGAAGAAGGTTCCAGACTCTGTCAGGAGGCAGCAGGTGGAGCTCTTGAAGCTGCAGCAGCCCTGAGCTTTCCTCRCTGTGCCCTCATGCACAGCTCAGACCTGCACACATCAGGGTTCTAGTCATTAAGCAGCAGTTCAGCTGGAGTTCAGCGTGCACCAGGAGCCTGTGGAAGCAGGTTCTGGACCTGATATTTTGGTTTTCCCTCAAAGGACACGACGGAGCGACTGAATGTTATGGTTTCGTTGTTTCACAGAGCTCTGCCTGCTCACAGGAATCAAACAGGCTCAGGTTACAAATAAGAGCTGATTCCTGAGCTGCTGAAAGCGTCGCTCACTGCTCACATTTAACATCCGTGACACATTATTGTATTAATGCAAAACAAAAAGAGCTGGAGGAGGGGGGCTCACACTGATGGGACCCCTCCAGGCGCCGCCGCTCCACTTCGGCCCAAAATAACGATTAAAGCTTCTATTAAATATCAGCGCGGCTCCGCGGCGTCACACTATCTTTTACAGGCTTCGCCTGGATAAGGTAACGTGACACGCTGCAGCTAAGGCTGCTGGGAGCAACAACGTGTTGAATTCTCTCTGAAGGGAACCATTAGACCTCTGAACACAAGAAAACCTGCTTCTACAGGAAGAAAATCACTGCATCTCACAAGGCCTCAAACAGGAGTTCAGCTTTAAGCCTTTAGATTTTTAATTATATCTTTTATTTTCACAGATTCCACCTGAACAGATTCGAACCTGAGACTCAGGGATTTCCTCTCTTCTGATTGGCTGAACAGGATATTTCTTCCTGTGACTAATGATGGAACTGATCAAAAATCAGCTCCAGTTCCAGCAGCTTTATTGCCTGTAACGTAGGATGATGCAGAGCCCCTCCCCCCTCTTTGTGCAGGTGATGATGAAAGGTGCCACAGAAGCATGTGCCAGGCCCTTTCACCTGCAGGAGGACAGAAGTAAGCTGTCATGTCAACAATGCTGCTAACTGGCTCCACTTTCTTTGTTGTTGTGTTACAGGGCGAGGCGCCTCTCACAAGCCTCTGACTTTGATAAAAGCAGAAATGTTTCTGATTTGTGAGCGAGTGCCAACCTGCTGACACTTTCTTCCATAAAGAGCAGCAGTGAGTGCTGTGTGCTGCACAAACTGTCAGCTTTCATTCAGCACGTTGTTGCTGCGCAGCTTTCAGCTTGGCTTTGAAGGACTGGACGAGTGTTTGCACAGAGAAAACCAGGATGATTATCATGTCAGGGAGTGAGAGCAGCTCCCATCTTCAGCTGCTCCAACCTCACTGAACCTCAGACCAACAGGACCTTCTGTCAAATACATGAACACTGAGGCAGGAGGTTTCACATGTCTTCTTCCAGGCTCAGTGTGTGTGTGTGTGTGTGTGTGTGTGTGTGTGTGTGTGTGTGTGTGTGTGTGTGTNAGTTTGGACCTGGTCCGTGTCGAGTTTGGACTGGGTCAGTGTCGAGCTTGGACCTGGTCAGTGTCGAGTTTGGACCGGGTCAGTGTCGAGTTTGGACCGGGTCAGTGTTGAGTTTGGACCTGGTCCGTGTCGAGTTTGGACTGGGTCAGTGTTGAGTTTGGACCTGGTCCGTGTCGAGTTTGGACCGGGTCAGTGTTGAGTTTGGACCTGGTCCGTGTCAAGTTTGGACAGGGTCAGTGTTGAGTTTGGACCTGGTCAGTGTCGAGTTTGGACTGGGTCAGTGTCGAGTTTGGACCTGGTCCGTGTCGAGTTTGGACCTGGTCCGTGTCGAGTTTGGACCTGGTCAGTGTCGAGTTTGGACCT
>NW_013953888.1:70472-71510 GCF_001266775.1 Austrofundulus limnaeus
TCAAATCAAATCAAACACGTTCAGGCCTGGCTGAGTGCTGAGTCATCATTAACATTTGGCTCTTTGCTGAGTCATCATTAATGTCTATTCTTTGCTGAGTCATCATTAATGTCCATCTGTTTGCTGAGTCATCATTAATGTCTGCCTGTTTGCTGAGTCATCATTATTGTCTGTTCTTTGCTGAGTCATCATTAACATACATCTGTTTGCTGAGTCATCATTAATGTCTGGCTTTTTGTTGAGTCATCATTAGTCTGTTCTTTGCTGAGTCATCATTAGCATACATCTGTTTGCTGAGTCATCATTAGCATACATCTGTTTGCTGAGTCATCATTAGCATACATCTGTTTGCTGAGTCATCATTAACATACATCTGTTTGCTGAGTCATCATTAACATACATCTGTCTGCTGAGTCATCATTAAGGTCTAGCTGAGTCTAAAATCAGTCAGTATGAGTTGGAGGAAATGATCCAAAGTCTTACAAAGAGCAGATCAAGCTATCAGAACCTTGTAGTCCTGATGTTCAGCAGAACTGGGTCAGAACCTTGTAGTCCTGATGTTCAGCAGAGCTGGGTCAGAACCTTGTAGTCCTGATGTTCAGCAGAACTGGGTCAGAACCTTGTAGTCCTGATGTTCAGCAGAACTGGGTCAGAACCTTGAAGTCCTGATGTTTAGTAAAAGTCTTTAACGAGGATTGATGCTCGTTAGCTCAGATTAAAGTTCGCTGACAAGCAGAAGAATCTCATCGTCTCCTCCATCTTCAGGAGCTGCAGAGTTGCAGGTTCGATTCCTGCTGTCTTCCTGCCATCCATCAGAATTAAACCAGCCTGACCTTTGACCTCTGGGGGCGGGGCTTATGTTGGACAGTTTGTTTTTATTACGACACTAAAATCCAACAAAATGATTTCATTTGGTCTGAAATTTGTTTGGACCGGGTCAGTGTCGAGTTTGGACCTGGTCAGTGTCGAGTTTGGACCTGGTCAGTGTCGAGTTTGGACCTGGTCAGTGTCGAGTTTGGACCTGGTCAGTGTCGAGTT
>NW_013953888.1:72510-73208 GCF_001266775.1 Austrofundulus limnaeus
GACCTGGTCAGTGTCGAGTTTGGACCTGGTCATTGTTAGGACCGGGTCAGTGTCGAGTTTGGACCTGGTCAGTGTCGAGTTTGGACCGGGTCAGTATTGAGTTTGGACCGGGTCAGTGTCGAGTTTGGACCTGGTCAGTGTTAGGACCGGGTCAGTGTGGAGTTTGGACCGGGTCAGTGTTGAGTTTGGACCTGGTCAGTGTCGAGTTTTGACCTGGTCAGTGTTAGGACCGGGTCAGTGTCGAGTTTGGACCTGGTCAGTGTCGAGCTTGGACCGGTTCAGTGTCGAGTTTGGACCGGGTCAGTGTTGAGTTTGGACCGGGTCAGTGTCGAGTTTGGACCGGGTCAGTGTTGAGTTTGGACCTGGTCAGTGTCGAGTTTGGACCTGGTCATTGTTAGGACCGGGTCAGTGTCGAGTTTGGACCTGGTCAGTGTCGAGTTTGGACCGGGTCAGTGTCGAGTTTGGACCTGGTCAGTGTCGAGTTTGGACCTGGTCAGTGTCGAGTTTGGACCTGGTCAGTGTCGAGTTTGGACCGGGTCAGTGTCGAGTTTGGACCGGGTCAGTGTCGAGTTTGGACCAAGTCAGTGTCGAGTTTGGACCTGGTCAGTGTCGAGCTTGGACCGGGTCAGTGTCGAGTTTGGACCGGGTCAGTGTCGAGTTTGGACCAAGTCAGTGTCGAGTTTGGACAGGGTCAGTGT
>NW_013953888.1:74208-74762 GCF_001266775.1 Austrofundulus limnaeus
ACAGCTAAAGATTCTGTTTACATAATAACAGCTAAAGATTCTGTTTACATAATAACAGCTAAAGATTCTGTTTACATAACAACATCAGCTAAAGATCCTGTTTACATAACATCAGCCAAAGATCCTGTTTACATTAACATCAGCTAAAGATCCTGTTTACATAACAACATCAGCTAAAGATCATGGTTACATAACAACATCAGCTAAAGATCATGGTTACATAACAACATCAGCTAAAGATTCTGTTTACATAATAACAGCTAAAGAAACAAGTTATCCAAAGATGCTTCAGAAGAACCAAAAGATGAGATAACAGAGTGAAACAGTCTTTGTTTACATAACAACATCAGCTAAAGATCCTGTTTACATTAACATCAGCTAAAGATCCTGTTTACATAACAACATCAGCTAAAGATCCTGTTTACATTACAACATCAGCTAAAGATCCTGTTTACATAACATCAGCTAAAGATCCTGTTTACATAACAACATCAGCTAAAGATTCTGTTTACATAACAACATCAGCTAAAGATCATGTTTACATTAACATCAGC
>NW_013953889.1:0-690 GCF_001266775.1 Austrofundulus limnaeus
CATGAAGTTTGAAACTTATGGATATTTGCTATAATGTTAAAACCGATCAAATATTTTATTATAAAATCATTATTTTGTTGAATTTTAAGTGATTAATTACATCAGAAATACTCATTCATTTGACAGATACAGTACTTTAATTTTTGTTGTGTTGTGTGCAGAGGAGACACACAACATGCACACACGTATGCAGTCCATGTTCTTTTACCCTCATAAAGACTTTGCAATGACTTTCATTAAATTTTTATTGATTTCTAAAGCCTAACCATGATTCTTACTCTAAAACTAACCTTAACCCCTCAATTCACACCTTAGCCCTATCCCTAATCCCTGGCCCAAAAAACAGTATTTAAACTAATAGGGAGCTGGCTTTTGTCCCCATAAGAAACAGTGGATCCTCACAAGTCTGTGTGTACTAGAAAAATGGTCCCAAATGGTCCCCATAAGGAAACAGACACATGCACAAACACACACCTCTTGAACAGCCTGACACATGGAGTGAATGCCTTTCATTCAAAACACATTTACAAGGTCAACTGTTCCTTTTTTTCTGCACATGGTTGGAGTAACCAGGCTGGAGAAGAAAATGAGTTTAATTTAATTTGAAATGCACAAATTAACTAGTAAGTACGGTAAGTAAGTAAGTAAGTAAGTAAGTAAGTAAGTAAGTAAGTAAGTAAGTAAGTAAGT
>NW_013953889.1:5565-22105 GCF_001266775.1 Austrofundulus limnaeus
TAATGAGTGAAATCATGAGTGAAAATAACTTTCACTCATGATTTTGCTTGAAACAACCAATTTTTGGTGCTTTTCTTTTCTGCAGGCTCTGGGTCTAATAATCACTGAGTTGGAAAGATTACTTGTCTTCTTTTGTTATGTCACGAGTGTCTTCAGAATCAGGCTACTGAGATTAAAAGATAAAAAAATAAAGTATGCCCGGTCGCAGTAATCCTTCATAATCAGTCTGACATACTTACAAMATCTCTTAGATTAGGTCATCCGTAAATGCTAAGTTCTGTTTTTGAGTCATAATAAAAGTAAATATAATTGACGTTTGTATATTTAGTCTAAAAATGGCGTCTGCTCCCTTTGTTACAGAACAACTGCCTGAGTAGACCTGTCATCTACCTGAGTTCTGACATTGAACCAAAGCTGCTTGGAAAACTGAAAGACATCATCAAAAGGCATCAGGTGGGGTTTATGTTGTGTGTTAAAGGTATTATGTGCGGAAATATTCACAGTTACAGTACACTGAAAAGCTTTTTGTAAAAAAAAAAAAAAAAATAGGGGTTTGTAATTTCCGTACTCTTCCTGAGTTGCAGGGCTCAGTGACTGAGGACAAGGTCTCCAGCTCTCATGTTGTGGTGCCCATTCCAACCAGTCTGGAGGAAGGTGAGGGTTTAAAATCAAACGTTTGTTCTGAAWCCTGCTGCACGAGTAACGTTCGTGCTCAAACAACGCCACGTTTTTGTTCCAGAGGAGTGGGTGCGCCCTGTGATGAAGAGAGACAAGCAAGTTCTGCTCCACTGGGGATATTTTCCAGACAGGTTTGTTCTGGGTTGATGCCTCATTTTTTTTGTGAATGAGAATTGTGTAATYATTCAGACAATCGATGAACATCTGTCAGCTTTTTAAGTTCAGTCTAAAACTGTTATTTTTATCTAAATATACAAGCTTGAACACAGTTCTGTCGCTTTTTATAAATGGAGTTGTAGCAGGAGCTACATGCAGACACAAACGAGTCTCAGAAACAAACAAGACTTAACAAACAAGCAAACCAGCCAGATGTGTGAAGCTTAATAAAGGAGTTTATTTTMACCAGGAGATATCAGGGTTCCTGCAGATCCTTAAAAAGTCTTAAAAGACAATATACAATACACAATCCAAAAATAAGGCCTTAATTAGTCTTAAAATGTCTTAAATCAATATTTCAGAGGTCATAAAATCTTAACACATTGTAAGTAGAATTATTGTATTTGTCTCAAACARTAAAATAATTGGTAACATTTATTTATTAATTTTTTAAAACAATTTACCAAATTTACCGCAGCTAGTTATTTTGTGTTAAGATAAACATTTGGGTAAAATTGTTTCCAACTGTTTTTTTTATTTATTTTATTTTTTTCACATTTGTGTTTATTGTGAAGTTGGTCTTAAATTTCCTTTCAAGTGGCATTAAAAAGTATTAAAAAGTCTTAGATTTAACTTGCCTTAAGCTGTAGGAACCCTGGATATGATCACGGAATAATAACAGGTGTGCTGATTATTAATGGTAAACAGAAGGTGTGGAATGAGCTGAAAACAAGAACTATAGAGGACATCTAGAGGCAATGGCATTTCAGTAAACATAAAATAACATGAATAAAAAAATCTATTCAAATCATGAAGGAAAAAACAAACTTTGACAAGTTTTAAGTTTAAGCGCTGTACCTTTCTTATATTACTATTATTTTGTTTGTTATTAAGTCTTTGAATACGTTACTGAGCCTACACATTGCTCTTCCTGTGTTATTCTCTCATTCTAAATTTTGTTCCTCTGGCTGTCTTTAGTTATGACACCTGGATCCCTGCCAGTGAGATTGAGGCAGCAGTGGAGGATGCTCCCAGCCCAGAAAAGCCCAGAAAAGTAAATGTTGTTARCTTTTGTCTCTACATTTCAGTCACTGTACTTCTCAGTTTACTTAAACAACTTTATTAAAACTGTAGGAACTAACAGGAACTGTCTGTAAGGCTTTGAACAGTAATTAATCATATTCTTTATGATCAGTGTCCACGCTTTAAAGAATGTATGCACTGAGTAAAACATGTTTTTTTAACATCAAGATACATTCGTATTATCCCAGTTTGCAAGGATATGTTTTGAAATCATCTGTTTTTTTAACTAGCTTTAAAAACAAATGATGTTCCAGTCTGCAGAACATGAACAATTGTTTTGTTTTGCAAGTGGACATTTTGTTTTTCATTCGCATCAAAATACTCAAAATGACGTTTTTGTTGTAAAGTGGCACTTGAAGCAATATTGTCTGCTCTGGGGATTTTTTTGAGCCATAAATTCAAAGCAGTAAAAAACTAGCCTAGTATTTTAGTTTGTGTCTTGCGGCTCTTCAAATTAACATTTTTTTCCTTCTCTACTGATTGTTTTATTTAAAAGGTCTAGAAATGAAGCTAACACTCTATCAAAGTCCCTGTAGACGTTCTCTGCCTGGTTAAACTTCAAAATGCTACAAGATGGCGACACTGCCCTTTGCTGGCTTACTGAAAATGTTGGAATACTTTTGTCGACAGGTCCACGCAAAGTGGATTTTAGACCTGGACCAGTATAACGAGTGGATGAATGAGGAGGACTATGAGGTGGGAGAGGGCTGTCCTAAGAGGAAGAGGATTTCCGCCAAGACACTCACAGACGAGGTGACCACACCAGARGAGCGGAGGGACAAGAAACCCGGCAGTGCCAAGAAGAGGAAGCGCTCGCCGTCGCCCTCCCCCACGCCTCCGCCTCAGGAGAGCAAGAAGAAGAACACCAAAAAAGGGTACGGATCCACATCATTCCAGCCATACTCCACAGCTGTTGAAGGCTTTTGATAGAATGGTGGTTAGGAGGAACAATAATATAGGAGCTTCAAGCAGATATGCAGTTAAGCTGGTCACAAAGTACCTTGTAAAGCAGGTAGTCCTCAACTTCACGTGCATATTCAGTTTGATTAAAGCTCTTGAATTTGTTTTTCCCAATTTTAAATTAAAGTTCAAAAGTAAAATTTCAAGCCCTGCCTCTGATTCCAGCTACTTTTACAGAACACAAAAAAATTCTTAAAGGGATCCATGATTAGTTGTAACATTAGACTTTATTTGATAAACATTTATTTTAACTGTAAAATAAAGACTGTAAAAATTTTTCAGTTTTTGTGTTCCCCTCTCTGTCATGTGGATGGAGGACCTCAGTGACGAGAGGAGAATGTGTAGCGCTGAGCTAATACATATATATGGTGATAGCATTGGGGCTAGTGCTAAAGCTAACAGGCTAAGCTGAGGTTCTTCTTCCATGAAGCAGCTCTGTTGTCCTCCATCCATATTTTCAGTTCCAGGCTGAGTCATTTCTACCTTCTCCTCTCTGTCAACACTCTCTGGTTTCATTTAAAAGAGTCGATCGTCAGATATTGTCCAAGATTAACCTTCAGGGTGGATATAGCTCGCTAGCAACCTCACACCGATGGCCTATCCACGTTATAATTTACCCAGAATGCTTTGCATATAAATAAAATGYCCCCATCCATGTAATACAGTATATTTTTAAACTTTTAGTTTAAAGGGGACCTATTATGTAAATTCACTTTGTAAAGCTTTTTTTACTCAACTTTGGGTAGGTACTTCTTAAAAAAAACAGTCCTAGGACCAAAAAATGCACCCAGGGGCACATTTACTGTAAGTAAATGTATTTTTAATGTATGTTAACGACAAGTTTTATACTTCCGTTATTAGTTGATGTCACAAGCCGTACGACAACCCACTGGAACCTGCGTTCAGCCCCTTATGTAGCAACCCCCGGATGAGACTCCTCCTCCTCAATATAAAAAGCCGTCACCGTGTTGTTGTGCAATCCGCAGCTCAATTCACAACAAGCCTCTGATAGGGTAATGGGTAGAGTGTTGGATCAGAGAGTGGGAGAGGAGACCAGGGTTCGAGACAGGCATGGACATAATTTAATTATTTATTTATTTTCATTTGTTATGAACACATTTTCTCATGTACCTCTATTGTTTAGCTTATTAAAGCCTTGTTAAAGCCTATTTGTTCGAGTTTCTGAGGTATTTTGACCACTGCTGCTGCTCCCTGCTCTGGTAACAGCATGCAGTGAGGGCAGAGCAGAGGAGGGAGAAAAAAAAAGAAGCTGCAACCATGACTCTGCCTCTGGGTCTGACTCAGGGTCTCATATGGTTGTACAACGGAGCTTCTGCTATTATTAGCCATGCTAACGTAAACACTGGCTTTGGAGGGCGTTACCAACAGAGCTCATTAACATAAACAGTTCTTCTGAATGGAAGTCAGAGTAGGCAGAACTAGAAAATGGGAAATTTTATTATCTGACAATTATTTTGTGCATTAAATGGAATGAACACGGTCTGAATAGCCCACAGACATACCATAAAAATTTCTAGGACCCATAATTGGTCTCCTTTAAAAATTATAAAACCTAAACAGCCTACAGTATTTTTACAGTCTTTATTTTACAGTTAAAATATGTTTATTAAATAAAGTCTAATGTTACAACTAATCATGGATCCCTTTAACTTATAAATATTTTGGTCAAAAACATGGCTCTATAAAGGCAGGACTGTCTGGTTCTTTCAGTGAATCATTGTAAAGATCTACAGGTAATCCAAAAGAAAAACAAAAGGTTCTCCTGCACCGACACCGTAAAGGAACTGTTGCGTTTTGTTTATATAAAATTAGATTTTATTATAAAACGTTTGTTACGTGTTGACAGGCCAACAACACCATACACTAAATCTAAACGGGGTCAAAGGGAGGAGGAGCAGGAGGATCTGTCCAAAGATCTGGATGAAGCTTCACCGGTTCCAACATCTGAAGAGGGAAACACAGCGAAGACAAGTACGCTTAGAAACTTCTAAAGATTCTTAAACTGTCAAATAATTTTTACAAACCAGACTCACATAATAACTCAAGCAGGGTTTGACACCTAAATAGATCTTTTGTATATTATTCTGTTCATTTTTTGTTGTTTCTTTTACAATTTCAGTTACATTTTATATAATAGTGTTTTGTGTACTACATTTTATTGCTTAGTTTAGGTGAATGGTAAACCATTTTGCATTTTTAAATATGCTAAACAAAGAAATTTGACCCTGTCACTGCAGATAACACTAAGAAAGATTCAGATTCAACTCCGGTCAAAGGAGGAACAGAAATGGGTGAGCTCGTTTAAATGTTTGTTAAATGTTTTCACTATAAAGTCAGTGATGTATATCTTTAGATAGAGGTTGTATAATGTGATTTTAAATATGTTTCCAGCTCAGTTTGTTTTTATAAATCTTTTGTTCTGTGTGATTTGAGCAGATGAGCAGGAGGACGAGTCTATGGAAACAACAGGAAAGGTATTAGTCATCAAAAGTGAAACTAACACCAACACGCACAAAATCAAATAAAATGGATGGATTTGTGTTAACTGAAGTGTTGGTGCGTTTAAGCAGGACGAGGAGGAAGGCTCTCCCAGTGTGAAGGGTGAACCTGTGAAGGGCTCCGACCTTCATGAGGACAACGTGACTGAGCAAACCCACCACATCATCATACCAAGCTACGCTGCCTGGTTCGACTACAACAGGTACAAACTCATCTAAAGTCAGCTGATTTCATCTTTGTCATTTATGTGAGACTGTTACGTGTAACTCTTTTATCTGCAGTGTTCATGCCATCGAGCGTAGAGCCCTGCCAGAATTTTTTAATGGGAAGAACAAATCCAAAACCCCAGAGATGTAAGTATGTGATCTAAAGGAAGCGCTTCTTTGTCGGATTTGATCCACCGAACAATTAAAAGTAAAGTGTGTGAAATATTTCAAACAACTTCCTTCCTTGTTTTAGTTATCTGGCATACAGAAACTTCATGATTGACACCTACCGACTGAACCCTCAGGAGTACCTGACCTCCACTGCGTGCCGCAGGAACCTGGCGGGAGACGTGTGCGCCATCATGAGGTCGGTTCGCCTTCACGTCTCATTCTGTCGCAGATCTAACACGCCTCCCGTGACAAACTATCTCCTCGTTTTTCTGCAGAGTGCACGCTTTTCTGGAGCAATGGGGACTGATCAACTACCAGGTGGACTCTGAGAGTCGACCCACTCCCATGGGACCGCCACCCACCTCTCACTTCCATGTCCTCGCAGACACTCCCTCAAGTCTGGTGCCCCTGCAGCCCAAAACATCACAGGTCTGTAAAAACATCTATGCAAGTGTGTAAACTCACGTGTCCTGAAGTTCTTTTACACTGTCCACTTTTTCATCGGTCCACCATCAGACTCCTGCCACCCAGCCGATGATGTCATTCCCTGATAAGGTCAAGGAAAAACCAGCAGATCTGCAAAACTTTGGGCTCCGAACCGACATGTACAGCAAGAAATCTGGATCAACAAAGGTAAAAAATGTACCACAGACCGGTCAAAGTGACTGTTTTTTTTTCCCAAATTTTTTTTTTGAAATTTTCACTTCACAAAAAACAAAAACAAAAAAAGAAAAGTGATCTGAACAAATTTTGTAAATGTATATTCTCATGTCTTAGAAAAGCAATAACAAAAATAAAAATAGAAATAAATTTAAAAAAATTAAATTAAAATAATGAAATAGAAAACAAAACACAGCTTCTCAAAACTGGGGTAATTAAGCATTAGCAGGCATAATAGATACATTTGTACATTTGTTCAGCTTGGAAAACTGTCGGTTCCAGCAAGACAATATTTCAGCTAGTCCTCCAACAAGTCCGTGTTCTTGATAAAGTTAATGAAAGGACCTCAAATCTTCTCAAAAAGCTCTTGTTTGCATTTCCTAATCATGTATATTATTCTTTCCAGTGGTAAATTAGATAGCATCTGTTTTAACCACTGGGTGGCGCTAGGTGTATTGACATTTTTCCAGGCCAGAGCTATACATTTTTTTTGCAGATACCGGTAAGCTTATATCAATAAAGGTACATTCTGTTTTGTTAAAATTATGTTTCTCAGGATACAACACCAACATAAATAATTTAGGATCCAGTGGAAGTTGTTTTGAGAGAATTTTTTTCAGTTATATCTTTCACCTCTGTCCAAAACATTTTGATTTCTCTACACTCCCACATGCAGTGTATTAAAGTCCCTTTTGAATTTCACTTTACACAAAGATCTGGGATGTTATTATTATATTTATTTAAATGCACTGGCGTGACATACACACGCATTATCCATTTAAATTGTAATATTCTAAACCGGCTATGTATGGACATTGTATGTATTTTAGTGCAGGCCCTTTCCCAATCCTTTCCCAATCCTGTTCATTAATTGTTGATGATCCATGTTCCAGTTCAGAAGTTTTTTACTTGAATTTTCATTGAATTAGAAACCAACACTTTATATAAGTCTGAGATAATGCCCTMTCTTGATTTATTCCTAATCATTAATTTCTCAAGCGATGTAAGAGGAGCAAAGCGACTGTTTTGCTACATTTGCTGTTTGACTTTCCTTAATTTATGACTCGCATTAAGAAAGTGTTGATGTTTTTTGTGTGCAGAGCAAGAATGGAGCAAGCTCAATGAGGGACTGGACAGAGCAAGAAACACTACTACTACTTGAGGTATAGTCATTCTTTTAATTTGCCTGTGACGGTCTTATAGCTGGGTTTCCTGTCCGTCGGGTGGGACTAATGAAGTTTTCCCTTCTGTCAGGGTCTGGAGATGTACAAAGACGACTGGAACAAGGTGTCTGAGCACGTCGGCAGCCGCACGCAAGATGAGTGCATCCTGCACTTCCTGCGGCTGCCCATCGAAGACCCGTATTTGGAGGACAGCTCCTCAACTATGGGCCCGCTGGCTTACCAGCCGATACCTTTCAGCCAAGCAGGAAACCCTGTCATGAGCACGGTGGCCTTCCTTGCTTCTGTAGTTGACCCACGTGTGGCCTCAGCTGCAGCCAAATCTGCACTCGGTGAGATTAGGACTTTTTTTAATCATTGTTTTTTTATGTGAGAATGTATTGTAGGCAAAATATTGCTGAGCTAATAGGACTCAKGTTTACCAGAAAATCTGCAAAACTGTTTATCTATAGTAAGAAGAAGCCGTCTCCGGTGTCTTTAAAATGTCACTTTCCTTCTAATAGCTGCTCATAAGTACACAGATCTGATGAAACTAACTCTCCAGTTATCTAAATAATGTAAAAACATTGCAGATTTCTGGTTCATCTGTTGTAGTTCATATATCCTGCAGTGACTTACAATAAACAATCCAGACCTGACTGCATGCTGGTGTTCTCAGAGGAATTCTCGCGAATGAAGGAGGAGGTTCCTGCAGCACTTGTTGAGGCTCACGTACGGCGGGTGGAGGAAGCAGCGAGGGTCAGCGGCCGACAGGATCCTCTGTACGGCCTGGAGGGAAGTGGCATCGCAGGCACTGGCCTGGAGGAGGGAGAAAGGCCTGGTAGGGTGAACACACACTCAACACTGGCAGGAAAAATAAAAATAATAATAATAATGACCCAAAACTGTAAACATTTCTCACCTTTTTCTCTTTAGATGAAAGCAGTGATGAAAGTAAGAGTGACAGCCAATCAAATGAAGAGAAGAGAGACACTAAGGTGCTGCTTGTTCACTAGAAACTTAATGCTGAATTATCAAACTGTAGTTCTTATTAGTGTTGTATAAAGTACCACAAAGTGATACTTGAGTAAAAGTACAAGTACCTTACCAAAAAATTACTTTYGTAAAAGTCAGTCTCCTTTAGGAATATTACTTGAGTAAAAGTCTTAGAGTATCTGATGTTTTTTGTATTTAAGTATTAAAAGTAAAAGTATTGATTTAAAATGAGCAGTTAGGTTTTCTATAATGACATTTATTAGGAGGTGACCTCCTCCCAAAAATGCAGAAATGATGATTTATGATGCACTAGTCCAGCTGTTTCAGTTCATATACGTATATCAAGGCTGCCCAAACCTTTCCCCAAAATGAAAATCTATCTGAGGGCTGCAGGCAAATACAATAATATAATTCATGAAATACAAATACTTCTTAAGTACAGTCCTTTTATTTTAATGATTATGTCCTGCTGGAGTGTGACATGGTTTGTTTGTGTACAAATTAATACAGTATCAGAATTTTATGTATTTATACTTCTCATTCAACCATAATTAAATTCACTCTATCTAGGAGGCACAATTTATATGGATAGTAACAGTATTTATTTTTTACAATAACAAGCTGGAATGAAAACAAGCAAAAATGAAATAAAAGTAACGACTTTCTACTTKTTGCCTTTTTTWAAAATGTAAGGACTTGAAAGTACAGATAATTGTGTGAAAATGTAAGAAGTAGATATAAAGAGTAGGCTGAAAAATAATTACTCTAGTAAAGTACAGATACCCAAAAATTCTACTTAAGTACAGTAACAAAATATTTGTGCTTAGTTACTTTACAACTCTGGTTCTTATTATAGTTTCTCTTTTTTTAATTTAGGATAGTAAAGATGGAGCGATAGAGGAGGAGGAGAAGCAGGTGGAAAACGGGAAAAAGGAAGAAGACAGAGGAAGAGAACCTGAAGGAGAGAGGGAGGCAGAAAAAACGGAGGCTGACATGGGTATGAAAAGTTTCATCCAAAAAAAAAACAACAACAAATAAAAATTTTGGTAAGAAGAAATATTAAAACGTTTTGTTCACTTAGGCGATGGAGAAAAGGAGAAAGATGCAAAAGAGGGAACAGAAGAAGGACAAAGAGAAGGAGAGATTGAAGGAGAGAGGAAGGCGAAGGTTGAGCGTGACGTGGGAGAGGGGAACCTGGCAACTGCTGCCGCCTCCGCTTTAGCCGCCGCTGCTGTCAAAGCCAAGGTGAAGCTAATTATATCACTGTGCTAACATTCATTCATCACCTTCCTCTGTTGGAGTTTCTAAAGTCTCAGATCCTCCTTCACTTTGTTCGCAGCATTTGGCCGCGGTGGAGGAGAGAAAGATCAAATCTCTGGTGGCTCTGCTGGTGGAGACGCAAATGAAGAAGCTTGAGATTAAACTGCGACACTTTGAAGAACTGGAAACGATCATGGACAGAGAGAGGGAGGCCGTAAGTGAGGGAACTCAGCACGTGTTGTCTTTAAGTCACCTAATTACAATGTTTTCAAAGTTAGTGTTTGTTTTTGCCACATCATTTGAGATACGTTTGTGTTTCCAGCTCGAATATCAGCGTCAGCAGCTGCTGGCTGACCGTCAGTCTTTCCACATGGAGCAGCTGAAATACGCTGAAATGAGGGCTCGGCAGCAGCACTTCCAGCAGATTCAGCACCAGCAGCACAGCCAGGCAGGGGGTCCTCACTCCAACCAGGCCACCCCAGGCCCACCACCCCAAGGCCCGACTGCAGGTCAGCCAGCTCCCAGCACACCAGCGTCACAGGCGGCACCCAGCCCCGCGCCTCCGTCCTCTTCTGCCCCAGCACCTGAGTCCCAGCCACCTCCAGGAGCTCACACCTCACCTCCATGCCCCCCAGGCCAAGCCCCGGCCCCTCACTCCAGCTCCAGCTCTACACCTGTTCTCCACGGTCAGTTAAATGTTGTAGTTTCTGATTATTCAGTGATACAAAAAATAATATAGAAGCTTGTTTTACTGCCATGTTTTTGTTTCACTGTCACATTTTACACATTTAGAACTGGAACATGTCAGCAGACCAGACACCAGTGACACTTCATGATAAACWTAAAGCAGTGTTAATATCATCTACAGTGTTCTGTTGAAATGACTACAGATTCTTGTATGTAAACTTCATGTTTAAAAAGCAAAACCAGCAGGTTCTGAACTTTAATTTAGCTCCTTAACTTTAGGAGTTATCATTTTGTTGAACGAGTTGCAGTGGTGGGCGCAGATCTAATGCTAATCCAATAATAGCAAATTAGCTTCTCATTTATTTACTTATTTTTTTTGCTAACTTTGGAAACTGTTAATGGACCAAGTCACAGGTGTAGAACTTCCAATTTTTATGCCGTTTATCCCAAATTAAATAAAAACTATCCCCTCTTACAAGCAGTGTTACACGTGTTAGGCKCCGTTTTTGTAGCATGTAGCATCTTTAGCAGCTAAACTTCAAACTAAGATTGTCAGAAAGAAATAAAATGTAATCTTTATGTAGCACAAGTTAGATGGAGCTAAACTCTGGTTTGGATTGGCAGTCTGGCACAGATAATCCCACTTTCAAATTAAACCAGTAGAAAACTAACAGGTTTGTGTCGGTCCCAGCAGTCTTCAACTGGAAGGAGATGAAGACATGGACTGAATGACAGTCGTCTTAGCAGTTAGCTTCCACCAATTTTTAATTGGTTTAACATTTTAMTGTCAGTGGGGCTAAGATTCTTGTTTAGTGGATTAGTGGTTAGTGAACCTAGTTTTTTTTTTTTTGGTTAGCTGTGACACTACTGATTAGTTGTACCTGTGGTCGTATTCAGAGATTAAGAACTAAATAAAATCTTCTGTTTCACCCTCACAGAGTCCAACGCTCCTCTGCCAGGGGAGACGCTCCACCCGTCAGCTCCCGTCCCCCCACCACAGTGAGAAAAACAAAAACAAACAAACAAAAAAAAAAACCCACATGAGAATCCAAATGACTGATCATTTCAAAACCTGCCTGCATCATCTGAAATGAAGAAGTTATCAGCTGAAAGATGACAAACACATTTTTCATGTTCAGTATTTTACTTTTTCCAAATGGAAAATTAATGTTTGACAGAAAAATAAATGTAAATGTCTGTTGACTGTGTGAAAAAAAAAAGTCTGTTACAAATTGTCAACTTTTAAGGGAAAATTGATTTTCATCCTTTGTGGTTGACTGGGGAGAAATGTCTCAAATCAAAAATGTACGGTCAACTCAGAATATCTGGTTACATAGATTATCAACATGCCAGCACTCTAGAAGAACAAATAACATATCTTGTGTTTGATTATTGTTTAAATTTGTTTTTTTACAGCAGTTTGTCATAATTCATGGAGTCTAGTTTATCATGAGCTCTCCGGAGCCCTCCCCTTGTGCTTAAGGTACGAATTAGGAAACGTGTAAAACAAAAAGCACTTTTAACATTTCCCAAGGTCTTGCTGAAAGACTGGAAGTATCCATCTAATTGAACTTTAGCACTTATATATTTGTTTTGTTGTTTTAAACACTTTGACCTATAGAAGAGTTTGGAAAATCAAACAGAAACATTCGATATTCCTCCACATTTGATGTGTTACATGTTTTTTCCACAGGGTCAAGCCTGAAACATTACACGCCCAAAAGTCTGTAATGAAGGAAAAGATTTCAATTGAAGATGCCAGTTTGAAATTAAATAACCTAAGCTTGGATGCAGTTTAAGGAAAAATGTACTGTAAACTGGATTTTCTGTTACAAACAGCTTTTACTATCATTTTATGATGTTACGTAAAGTATTTAAAAAGAAATACTGTAAGCTTGGGGTCCCGACAAGACCTCCCTTTGAAAACCGAGCACTTATAGAAAAAAACATGTCAGTATTTTGCAAGTGTGGATGAACTCTAAACATCCAGATTGTTAAGGAAGTGAAGAATGTAGTTCAAAAGAAATGACTGAATCTTTTAGGATTATACGGTGAACCTATTCAGATCTGGACAGTGCGTTACCTAAACCAACTGCTTTTATAGATCAAGTTTACCATGTTTATTCAGTGACTTTTATTGTGGTTGTTTGGGAAGTAAAGGGGGATCTTCAGCGACTTTTTTTTTATTTTTTTTTTGCTGTGTTTCACTTTAAAATTGGAAGAAACATTAATGCTGTCAACAAGGGAACACCTTAAAACTGCTCATAACTGAGAATTATGTCAGTAATATCTGCAACGATATCCTCACTTTTTATCCTGACAGTTTTTTATATTTTTATGTCATTTTTGTCATTTTTTTTATATCTCAACATTGTAACTGTATATTATCTTTGTAGCCTGTATTTACCCTCCACCTTCATGCGTGTGTGAGAGAGATCTGAATCTTTGAGACGTGACTGTTCATGTGTACATGCCATTAAGACCTGTAAACCACGTTACCAATCAGTTTTTAATTTAAGTGCCATCAGTTGTGAGTTAATCGAGTCTGATGATTTAAAAAAAAAGAAAGAAAGAAAACATGCTTTGCTCTGCACATGGTCACATCAGTGTCATATTTACTCCCATCAGATGGTGGAACTTTGCAGTTAAATGTCCATGAAGCCAGTATTACTGTCCTCACTGCAGCTGTGAGCATAAATGGACATCTTTTATCTGTGTTATTACTACATTGTGTGCATTTTGTGATATGAAATAAGTGTCTGCTCAGTTTTCTGTATGTTTTTCACGCTGCTGAAGGTAGCAGCAGCAGCAGGTATTATACAGTAGAAATCTGTTTTTTTTTCCTCTGTGAATCATCACATTAGTGCTGACAGTAACGCAGTTTGTATTAAAAAGAGAAAAAAATCCAAACAGGTTTTAGTTACAAAACGTTTGAGGAAAAAAATAAAGATGTGAAGAGGAGACATTGTGTTCGGTGGTTTGAGTGACATGAATCACACAAGGTGGTAAATCAGCCACTAGATGATTATTTTTCAGAATGCACTTGACTTTTTTTTTCTCCCATTGAGTCAACAGGTTAAATTCAAACATGTTTTTACTTGAGTATAAAAAGTGTTCGACTCTGCGCCATTATGACCCAACAGTGATCATGAAGCACCTCCCTCAACATGAAAACAAGAGAAATTATTATTCAACTTGCCTTTTTTATACCTTCACAAACTTATTAATATTTTTCAGCTCAACTCTATGTTTTGAATATAATTTTTAGAGACAAAATGAAACGATGTAAACCTTTTTTTATTTCAACATTTTTTTTATTGTAACATCARATTATCATATCCATCAAAAAGAAAAGACAGACTGGGGTTGACTGACAAAGATAAATCCATCAGGGGATCACTGATTGTGCCTGCAAACATGAAAAATATCTGGAATACGAGATGAAAAGTCTCTTCACATCGGACAGAAAAGACACCTTAAAAAAAAAAGTCTACAGTATCAATAAAACAGACACAGTGGAGGTAGGATGACATGAGTGGAAGGGTAAGATGAGACCAATATTACAAAAAAATCACGAAAAATTGGAAACGTCCTCAACCGTTCATCACCATCCGGACAAGCTCTGTGAGGAAAGATGGAGGTGTGTCAGATACATGTATATATAAACCCACATTATTCAGTGCTGATAAAAGTTCTCTGATCCAAGAATCACAGCAAAATGACCTAAAACTGATCTTTAACCTGCGTTACCTTCATAATTAATACAGCCGTTGGCGTCTTCATGTCCTGCTAAAAGAGTCTCCACCTCGTCTTCTGTCATCTTTTCACCTGAAACACATAAATAGATGAAAAATAAATAAAAGGAGGTAGCTGTTATCCATTTCTTTGACAAGAGAAAGTTATTTTTGTGCAACACGTGGCAAGAACACGAGTACCTAATGTGGTGAGGACATGACGCAGCTCCGCCCCCATCACTGTCCCGTTTCCCTCCTTGTCAAAAACACGCAATCCTTCYACGATATCGTCAAACGAGCCCTGGTCCTTGTTCTTAGCGATGGCGTGAAACATGGGCAGGAACTGCTCAAAGTCCAGCATCTTGTGGTTCATCTCTGCAGGATGCAAAACAAAATCGTCAATCATTTGACCAAAACGGATTATTCTGGTTGTACGAAGCATCTGAGGCTTCACCTGAATACCAGGCAACCTAGCAGCTAAGACAGAGCAGAAACTAAAACTTCTCTGTGTGACTGGAGAAAGGACATGCTTGCCTTCTAACTTGGGGTTTCCAAGAACTTTGAGGACTTCAGCATTGATTGGGTTCTGGCCAAGGGCTCGCATCACATCACCGCACTGGCTGTAGGCGATTTTCCCGTCGCCCGTACGGTCAAACAAGAGGAAGGCCTCCTTGAACTCTAACACAGACACACAAATGCAAGAAGAAACATTTCAGACATATCTGTTTGTGATTCGCCTGAAGCTGTTAACGCAACCGATTAATGAACCTGTTGAACACCCCACAATGCCTTTACAGCAGTTTCATATCGGAGCTCAAAAACCAAACACACAAATGAGTTTTAAATACTGTTCTTTTACTTAATCATATATGTTAGTAATTGTTTTGCCTCCAAATCATTTTAGGCTCACGTGTCACAACTCTTTGTAATCCTAGTTCACCTATAGGTTGTGTACCTACTACYTTAAGCTAATACTTCTTTACAGCACATCAACAATTTAAGCCTTTGGAAGAGATCAAAATGTTCTTCTTTTGCTCTGATCCAAAAACTGATGAAGAGCTAATAAAGTGATCATCTTGACTAACAAATAAGATCTGTGCTCAAATAATAATACATAATTAATTCAGCCAGCTGACTAGATCAGATTTATCAAATATACTTAATATTAGTTTAAATGCATTTATTAACAAATGGTTTCTGAATACTTTTAAAACTAAACAGTACGATCGACTGTGTTGTTGAACCACGTAATTTGCATYGATTACATTAAACTGCTTTGACTCCAACTATAATCTAGAAAAGTTTTTACAAATATATTGACACAACAGCATGTGGCCTAAGGCTAAGTTTCTTTTGGGACTATAAAGTTTATTTTARCTGACTTTATAGGACGTTTTCTAAYTGCTTGTCTTGCACATCACAAACTATTTCCAGTTGTTTCAACTCTGAGTGAACACTTCAATGCACCCGCACACAARACTGGTTAGAATAAGACTGGTGACAGTGCACAAGTTTAAAGTGAAGATGTTTACACACCATGCAAGACATGTTTCTCTGGTCACGGCATTTTAAAAATCAAGTTAAATGTCCGGTCGAGTCATGCTGAAACCATCACACAAACTGAATTTCATTCAGTTTATTATTACCTGAAGGATCAAGTTGTTTGTTGAGGAAACTGTGGAGCTAAGAAGCCAGGGTTTTAGCCTATTTTTAAATTAGCTAGATGATACCAAAACGGTATGCTGAATAATTAAAATTGTCTTTGCAAATCTGATATGAACGTTAACTCACCCAAAATCTGGTCTTCTGTGAAGTCAGACTGATTGAAGCAGATTGGATGAGACCGAGGTGGGACAGGAGAAAAACAAGACAGCGACATTTTTAGCGCTAATGCATCGGAAGTCATGACAGACTAAGCTGTTAGTAGGATGAGTTGAGCAACATAGCGTTAGCGTAGAATTACCAGGTCCCTTGCATTTTTACCGTAATTATACAAAAAGTATTTTCTTTACTAAACGAGTTTAGAAAAATGTATTTTCTCACCATCTTTGTTGTTGGTGTTTAGTTGACTCACGGCCGTAGATCTTTCTACGCTAAAGCGGACGCAGCTAACCAGTTTGGTAGGTACTTCCTGATGACGCCACGTCCATCCTCAGCCAATCACATGCGAGGATTACAGCAGCAGCATTTCTGGCATATTTGTAGGAGTGGCAGCTGCTCTGCTTCAGACAAACAGGGTTTAGGGCCCTTATTATCCTGCCACACCCCT
>NW_013953889.1:22183-34514 GCF_001266775.1 Austrofundulus limnaeus
GTCATCTACAAGCTTTGCAAGTGGGAAAACCTGAAAAATCAACAGTGTATCAAATACTTGTTCTCCCCACTGTAACTCTTAATTGCTTTTTTTATTTACTTTTTATATTTGCTGTGTCCTTATTGACTGGGAATCCACACCAGCATAGAACTAGTCTACATTTCTTTAATTATCCATCCATTTTTTTCTGCCTGCTTTTCAATTCAGGGTCTTAGTGGAGCTGGTCACTGCAGGATGCAGGCTACCCCCCCTGGACAGGTCTCAAATCTGTTACAGGCTTTACACAATCTTATTTCTGCTTTAGCTCCTCAGTCATCCCACATTTTTAACGCCTGCTACCAAAGGGGAAGCATTAATGCTTTTTTCTGTGTAATTTATCTGTAGTGTTAGTAAAATATCTCAAACCAGTGGATGAATGGAACAGCCAAAAATACCTGCACGACATAAATGCTGTGTTCCATGCATTTCTAGTAACTCTCAATGATCATGTGAACTGACCCTGGCTGGCAAAATGAGTCTGAATCAGAACAGGCTGACGTCCACCATAAGTGGAAATGTTGATTTTTTTTTTATTTTTTTTTTGCTGCAATTGAGATTTGCACGATTCCAAATTTCAATAAACTACGTATTTTAAAAATAACATTGAAAAATTCCTCATTGTGATGCACAGCTCACAAAAAGCACAGGTGATGTCATAACCGTACAGAAATGTTGTCAACATTACAGGCAGCTTTAATACTGAGTAAAGTTTTGAACACAAAATATTCAAAGAACATTTGAACTTTTAATATTTGCAAAAATATTCCCAGTGGAACAGCTGTTTCCAATCAAGTCGAGATAAAAAAAAAAGACAATTGCCTTCAAAACCACGTGTTTCCAGCATCTCTACGTTTACGGTAGGTTAGAAACCAAAGAAACAGAAATAACTTCACTTCTCTTTTTAAATACAGCAACCCAACAAACCCACAAAGCTGGACTGAACTGGTCCAAACCAGGTGAAGAATCTTAATAAAAAGCAGCAGAATGTGTAAGTTAATACTCATCCACATAACAAACACAATGGGTGAACATGACATTAGTACAACCTGTTACAGACTCACACTGAACAACACAGCTTTGTATTAAAAAAGTAAAAACTGAATTTTTGCTCAGTCCAGCTCTTTGGTTTGATAGTTGCAATAATACAGCACAGATTCACAAAACATAAAACAAAAGTCATGTTTGTTTAAAGAAGCATTTTACATGTAGTTTTACAGTTTTTTTTTAATTTATTTTACCTACACTTTCTGATTTAAGCTGAACTTTTCATTGAAAACGAGGTTTGTATCAGACCTTTTTATTCTTCATAAAACGATCCAGGTGCAGCGGTCACTATCTGCCAACACTTGCAGTGAGGAGCCTAACAAGGAAAAGTAGAGCCAGGTTTGAAAAACACAAATCAGAAATACATTTTCTAAAGATTATAAAGCTTCACACAGTCTGACTACATTTCTCATAGACTTTGTTACCAGGTAAGTCACCTTTGTGCAGAGCTTCGTTGGTCATGCGATGGATGTAGCGGGAGCTGCTATCGGGAAGCAACCACTTCATGACCATGTTCACACAGGACTTCCTGTAAGAGCTCCACACGCTCCCACTGATGGAGAGACGGGAATCAGCACATCTGTGCACATCTTAAAAAGTATTACAGATGAGAACACTGCTCACCTGGTCTGACCCTTAACCTCCGTCAGGTCACCTACACCCACAGTACAACATGCTCCCGTGCTCAGGTCCCAGCTAACCAGCAGATTAGAATGGTACGTGTTTTGCCTGAAATAGGAAAAACAATGAAAAAGGGACCGAATGAGAGAAACACAAACGCCACTAAAAGTAATAGCACACCTCCCACCTCCGAGCCGGTCGTTTTGATATAACATTTGTAGGAGTGCATGTTGCCGTTCAGGCCGCATTAATGCACAACTGTAAAAATAAAGATATAAAGTACAGAGATCCTTTTTTTAGGTGAATAATGGGTGCCTCCATAATGCCTTCATCTGTTCGCTTATTAAATCGATATGGCAAGCCCTAATGAGACTGTGTCAAAAAATATCCTACGTGAAATGTAAGGCTGGAGAATGTCCTGATGCATCTCAGTAATCCAGGTAAAAAAATCAAAAAGAAAAAAAATTGTATAGGTCTTTTTTTTTAAGGCTGGAGAAGTTTTGAGTGATCAAGTTGGTTTAAAACCTGAATTAAAAAAAAGGAAAAGGGGGGGAGCCGTTACCTGCGGTGCTCATCATCAGAGGCTGAAAACGCCAATAACAGCAAGCCAATGTTGATCATCACTACGTTGGTCTCAGAGCACACCTGAAGTACAGAACAACAAATTACATCCAGGTGGACGTCAGTGTTTTTTATCCTCTTATGGCTTACAGTTGTAAAAACATCAAGAAATTAAAAGGAGAAAAACCTTGTAAAAAAACAAAAAAGACAGGTTCAGTTTATTGACAAAAGCTCAGACATAAAAAGATTTTAAAAATCAGCAACAACTCTAACTCCTCTTATTCATCATGTACAACTTAATCCTAAACAGAACGAGTTCATGTATTCTTTATTCTAAAATACCAGCTTTAGGCCTCAGAGTACAACTGAAAGTTTGAAATATTTACCATAAGGTTGTAATACTGGGAAATCTACCTTGTAAAAATCTACTTTTACCAAGCCAAAGTGCTGTTTTTCAAATTAAAGCTACATCTTTAAAACACCATTAATCCTTAAACTCTTTAAATATGGTTTCAGTTTGGTGTGTCATTTTCTACTAACTCAGACAACAACCTTCTAACTGGGAACACTGTTGACTTGTGAGAAAATAATTAAAAGGCTCAGTTGTTCGTTGTGATGAGGGATAATAAAGTGTGTGTGTGTGTGTGTCGACTTTTACCTCCAGTATCACAACATCATAATCGCTGAAGGAACAAAACTGTGGAGCCCAGGCAGCATCACTCCTGATGACCTCGTTGATAAGATACTCGAAATCCAGAGTCAACTGCTCTATACACACACTCTGCAAGAGAGAGGAAGACACAGGTAAATCTGTCGGTCAGGACAATTACTGAGCACACTTCCATCAACAAAGACAGCGGTGACCTCTGCTGGCAAAACCAGTCACAACAGGGAAAACTTCAGTTTATATCTCCTGGCCTGGCAACAAGCTAGTTTTACTTATAAGAGTGCCAGCTTGAAAACTACAATATACGAAGGGATTTCCCTGCAGAGAAAAATGGTCAGTTTCAAAAGAAATTAAAAGGATTAGAATTAAAATGATAAAAAAAAGATTATTTGCTATTTAAGGCCCTGTGACACAATGATGTTTTAGACAACTTAGGTTTTGTCCAACACTCTCAGCTTATGCCATCAAGCTGCTGCTAAGAGAGGCACAAGTTACAGGTATACTACAGATAATTTATGCATCAGTTCACATGTTACATAAGTTATTAATTCATTACTGCTGTGGCAGATCAATTTGTGTCACAACAACCATGACTAATGTTGCTGCAGTGGCCCAGGGGTCTCATTTATAAAGGATTGCATGGAAACCATACTAAAAGTGAACGTACGGCCAAAAGGCGGAAATGGTGTAGGCCAAAAAAATTCAGATGTATAAAACCGTGTGTACGCACGTTTCTGCGCATCTTTCCTTTATAAATCACAGCCGCACGTCAGAGTTTGCGCACAAGTCCCGCCTCAGGTTCTACCCTCTACACGCCCACATTCAACTATAAACAGTCAATGTAAAGTACCTCATGAARGTTAAGATGTATTTAAATCAGTCAGCTGATCAATGCCAACAAAAGTGATTGGTTCAGACACGCTCCATCGTAAGTCTGGAGTATGACAGGTGCTGACAGCTGCTCACGTGAACAGAATGTCTGTAATTGACATAGATTTTCCATCATTTTGCTTTAGAGTAAATAACGACTTATTTAAAAAAACTCAGCTTCAAATTAATTTTCTCTCAGAGCCTGCAGGACGATAAAAACAATAAAAATTAAATTAAATAAGTCATGTAAAATTAGAAATAAGTACACTGCTCTTCTCCTCGTCCTCTCCCCCTCCTGCCTGCTCTGTTATCCGCGGCAGACACCCCCGCCCCGCGCGCACACACACACGCATCGCCCTGCGCCTGCACGTGACAAACACGGACTTTAAAATGTGGTTTCATAACATTCACACTGGCGAGGTGGATGCACCCTGCGCATGTATCCAAAGCGTGACTTTTGGTGTCCTGCTGTTCTTATCGGAGAGGGGTCTGTGGGTCAGGGTCGTCTGAGGAGGAAGCAGATGAAGGGAGTTGCGCACGGGAACTTTTATTTAAGATTTAACTTCTTTTTTTATTTCAAAAGGTCCTCATGGCTCAGCAGCAGAAGCGTAAATATTACTGTTAAGAAAGCTGATGATAAAGTTGAATAAAAATCTAAGTCTGATTCTGAAGGTAAATTAAATATCTGACAGTGATCATGACACAGTGTGGCTCTAATTCCTCACTTCACCATCTGTGTCGCAGTTTCACGTCTCCAAAATGAGCGTACGCATGAGTCAGAGCTGGCGTGAGGCACCGCACATTTTCACGTCAAGTTTGGATTTTATAAATCACAACCTTGGTGTAAAAAGTGGCGTACGCAAGTTTCTGGGCTCATATTGTGCGTACGCCAGTTTTATAAATCTGACCCCAGGTCTGTTTAAAAGCTCATCAAACTCATCTGCCCTTGTTTGAGCCTCTCTCCTCTCCAGCACCCACCTGCATGTGCTGCACCTCGTTCCCTCAGGTGGTCGATGAGAATTCTTCTGTGGGGTTTTCCTCTGACAGCTGGTTAAAAATATATATCTGCCAGCTTTGGTTTGTTCTCTGCTCATCCTTTATACATTTTTAACTCAGTCTGGCAAACATATTTGAGCCTCTCTCTCTGACTTCTTCCCCAACATGTTGACAGCTGTCTGTCAATCACTGAGGGACACATATTCTGATAGAAGTTAGGTGTCCACTTGATAATAACCAACTTGCTTCTGACATATGTCCACGTGTGAGTAGGCCTGTCACGATAGTCAATAAATCAATCAATCGTATGATAAATTATTTTGAGATAGATAAAAAAAAGAAGAGGACGATAATTTTCATTTTCCTGCTTGTTCGTTTATGTCGTCTCTCCCTCTAGCTAGGTGGTTGAAATGAGGAAGGAAAACAAGTCAGAATACAAAACGAAGAATGAGAACAAAAATACAAGCGCTGCCGGCAGCGATGGGCCAGATCCGATTAAACATTGTTCATTAGTCTGATGGCTGATGGGAAGAAACTGTTCTTGTGGCGGGAGGTTCTGGTCTGAATGGACCGTAGTCTTTTGCCTGAGGGGAGGGGATGAAACAGGTTATGACCGGGGTGAGAAGGGTCAGCTGTTATTCTGCCTGCATGACCTAGAGTTCTGGAGGAGTACAGCTCCTCTACAGGTCGGAGGTTGCAGTGTGCACAATGTGCTGCAGTCTCTGTCTCTGCCTGTGGCCCCAATGTAACATACGGTGATGGAGGAGGTGATGATGGACTCCATGATGGCTGTGTAGAACCGCACAATCATCTCTTCTGGCAGTTTGTGTTTCCTCAGCTGCCTTAGGAAGAACATCCTTTGCCCAAGAAGCGGAAGGAGTCCACAATCGGGATGGAGTAGTTGCTGAGAACCAGAGGAGATGTAGGGGATGTGACTTTCCTGAAGTCCACGATTAACTCCACTGTCTTCTGTGCGTTGATCAGCAGGTTGTTAGAGCTGCACCAGGACACCAGCTGATCCACTTCCCTCCTGCACAGACTCATCTCTGTCTGAGATGAGCCTGATGAGGGTGGTGTAGTCTGCATACTTGATGAGTTTCACAGACTGGTGGCTGGAGGTGCAGCTGTTAGTGTACAGGGAGAAGAGCAGAGGAGAAAGTACACAGCCCTGAGGAGAGCCGATACTGAGGGTCCAGGTCTCTGAAACAGTTTTCCCCAGCCGCACATACTGCCTCCGATCCGTCAGGAAGTCAGTGATCCACCTGCAGGTGGAGTCAGGCACATTGAGCTGGGAGAGCTTGGTTTGGAGCAGATCTGGCAGGATTGTGTTAAACGCAGAGCTGAAGTCCACAAATAGCATCCTTGCGTAGGTTCCTGGGGTGTCCAGATGCTGCAAAATGGAGTGAAGGGCCAGGTTAACAGCATCGTCTGCAGACCTGTTTCTTCTGTAGGCGAACTGCAGCGGGTCCAGCAGGGGGGCAGTGATGGTCTTTAGATGAGGGAGAACCAGGCACTCAAATGACTTCATGGCTACAGACGTCAGAGCCACAGGCCTGTAGTCATTGAGGGCACTGATCCATGGCTTCTTGGGGACAGGGATAACGGTGGAGGACTTGAAGCAGGCTGGCACGTGACACTGTTCCAGGGAGGTGTTGAAGATGTGTGTGAAAACAGGAGTGAGCTCCATTGAGCAGTGTTTCAGGATGGAGGGGAAGACACCATCTGGTCCAGGAGCCTTGTGGTGGTTTAATTTCCTGAATAGTTGCAACACCTCCCGCTCCTGGAGGAGGAGGAGGACCCATCAGTGGGGGTGGGTGAGGGGTTGTGAGTGGTGCACTCAGGGATGGTGGGTGGGGGTTCAGTAGGGGGCCCACAATATGCATTGATGGGGTGGGCTGAGTGTTTCCCTGGCTGGTGGAAGGGAGATCAAAGCGACAGTAAAACTCATTGAGGTTGTTGGCCAGGCTCCGATCACTGACAGCAGGGGGGGGGCAGCTGGCTTGTAGTTGGTTAGCTGTCTAAAGGCTCCAGCACGCTGCTGCCGAACTGCTGAAATCGTGCCGAATTGTCGCAGTTTCGTGACGAAAATTGCGTCACTTCTGTTTGCATTGCCGACATTTTGGCAATTCTTGTCGCAACCCGCGGGTCGAACTTTTCACCCCCCTCCCACATAAGAACACATAGGAACCATATTGTGTGATTGGTCAGAAGTTTGTGGGAGTGTTTGTTTGTGCTGAAAGTGCTCAGACGCTGCATTTGCTTCAACTACTCGCTTCAAAAAAGGCGACTCGTTCCAGAGCCGACTGTTGTACCAGGAAGCAGCGATTTATAAAGATAGTCAAATTGCCAAAGCCTCATAAAAGGAGACAAAACAGACATTTTTCACAGTGGGATCTGACTGATGAAAACTTTGGAGCTTATCCAGGACCAGTTTGTGGATAAATAACTTCGGGTGACAAGTCTCAGACTTTTTTTTTCCGACATTGGATTCCACTGGTAGAGAAATCCCATGCAGTGACGTATGCTGCAGTGGGAGGGGTTTCCCAAAAGCTAGGCGTGGGGTGTCTGAAGAGCTATGAAAGGTCTGTGCAAAAACGAACGCCGAACAACCACGTGACCACATGCCAACCGGTCGGCTCCGAGCGACCATACTGCCTGCTTAAGCCCCCTCTACACTGAGGCAGAGTTTTCTTCAGAGAGCTGTTGCTGGAGACTTTCAGAATACACAAGTTTAGCTTTTCTCACCTCCCTGCTAAACTTGTATTTTGTCACCTTGTAGCCCCCCCTGAGTGATCTCTTTCTCCAGTCTGAGACACCTGAGACTGCCTGTGAACCAGGGCTTGTCATTTTGATAGCATACCCTGGTGCATGTTGGCACTATGCTCTCCTCACAGAAGTGGACATATGAGGTCACAGTCTCTGTAAACTCGTCCAGGTTGTCTGTGGCCATCCTGAACATCTCCCAGTCTGTGGAGCCCATGCTCCACCACCTTCAGTGGTCCACTTTTTTTGAAGTCCTTACTGCAGGTTTGGAGAGCTTCGGCCTCTGCCTGTAAGCAGGGATTAAGTGGACCATGACGTGGTCTGAAAGTCTGAGAGCTGCACGTGGCACCGCTCGGTAGGCTCCGCTCGTGGTCCAGGGTTTTCTCTGCTCTTGTCGGACATTTAATAAACTGTATTTGGGGAGTTCATGGCCAGGATTACCCTTGTTAAAATCGCCCAGGATAATGACTAAAGAGTCCAGAAAAGTTCGCTCCACACAAAATCTGAGCTGCAAGTGCGTGTTGAGCTTCGTGCGCATCCGCCTCCAGCGCAATGTAAACAGCAACCAAAATGAATGGAGTGAACTCAAGTGGAGAGTAGAATGGTTTGCAGTTGATAAAAAGATGTTCCAGAGCAGGTGAACAGTGCTGAGAGATCACAGACACGTTGCACCAGCGGGTGTTGATGAACAAACAGACTCCCCCACCTTTGGACTTGCGTGAGAGCACCGGGTCACGGTCCGCATGAAAAAATAGCAACTAAAAGTAGGAATACTACAAACTTGCATCTGCACCTAAAATACAATCATCCGATGCAGTTTTCCCAGCTGGGAAAAAACTAAAACTGACGGGTCGTCTCAGTCTTCCCAACAGTCCACAATGACGAGCGACATACATAAAGGGAAGAGCAAAGTGGTGTGCACTCACAGACAGCGTAGTTCACTTCATCTCTAAAGAGATGCTGCTCTTTAGTATTGTTTATTTACTGTTTCAGTTGTGTGTGCTGTTATTCAAGTGCATTTTTTGTTCAAGACTGAGAGGCCATTTTGTTAAACATTCTTTAAAAATTTACGTTTATCGATCTTTGAGAGGATGTACTTGCATTTTTACGCCTTTATCACTATACTAGTTTTAAAATGGTCACCAGACAATATTATCATTTATCGCAATAATTTCAGAGACAATTAATCGTCCAGCAAGATTTGCTATCCTGACAGGCCTACATGTGTGAAGATATATTTAACAGACCTGAAACGTGCGTAAAAATGATCAGCTCCACATACAGTAAACATTTTGAGCATTTTTAAAATTCTGCGCTGGTTATCTCTGTATGACAACGTATGCCCTCTTACAGTTGGGGAAAAGTATTTATTCAGCCACCAATTCTTCAAGTTCTCCCACTTATAAAGATGAGAGAGGCCTGTAACTGACATCATAGTTAGACCTCAACTATGACAGACAAAATGAGAAAACACATCTAGAAAATCACATTGTCTGATTTTTTTTGTGTTGCACAAAATTTGCAGATGTCAGCACAACTTTAACTTCCTAGTGTGACAGGGCCTTTACTAACAGGGATTGCTAAATGGTCTCTTTTGTCCTAATCAGGACAAAAAAATCAATATTTTCACATAGTTTGCACAGCAGTCTGTGCTCATTACCACTCATGTTGCCAGAACAGGTCACATTTTTCAATAATAACTGTAATATTAACATTTAACCATAAATTCTGACAAATATTACTTTTCCCAGACACCGTTTTTGCTTTCTGTCAACGTTAGGCTTAGTTTAAATGTTTTAACATTTACAGTAAACAATAAAGATTTGCTTTATTATCAATAAGCACCATAAAACATAAATTGTTTTGCTCCTTAGTTTGTGGCCTAAAAAAGATTTCACAATATTCTGTAAAACTGTTTTCTTTCAAGTAAAACAGAAAATCTGCATATTTCTAATGAATGTGGTTAAATACCAAGATGCAAGCTTTCCCAGCAGAATAAGAGCTGTTCAAGAAGTCTGGTCTTACTGTGTATACTTCAGACACAACACTTGCCTGTTCGTTATGCGGCTCAGTAACCAGCTGCAGGTTTCTTCCTTTCAGATCTTTGACAGTGAAATGTAGCTGGACTTTATCATCTTCATAACCTAGAAAAACAAAACAAACAAGGCTTTTATCAGCTCAAATCTAAGGTTATGGTCTCATATTTCCACCCGTAAGCTTTTAAATTTATTTTCCACTGACCTCCAGCACCTCCTGGGTTCTGCTCTGCTGCTCCTGGCTTCTGTAGGCAGAAGTGCAGGCGGGAGTAGTTCACATATCCAGGTTCGTTGGGGCCAACGCCCTGGCATGTGGACTGAATCGAAGTTGATGGAAGTGATAACGGAGAAGAGGCAGGAGAGAGCGCTTGTTCTGAAAAAACTTGTGGAAAACCGTGGTTCCTATTTGATGCAGTTGACATTTGTGATGAACTAGTCTGATCATCTCTTGTACTGCTCTCTTTGTAATCCCTCCCATCTTCTGACGTCTCTACAATGTTCCCTTTATCTTCAGGTTTAGGCTTTGCCTCTTTTTCATCACCACTGGCTGCTCTCTCCACTTGTTCCTCACTAGTTTTCCCTCCAGCTCCCTGGGCTCGCCTGAAAAGGTCGGCGGCAAACTCCCGAGCTCGTAAGGCTGCTTGTGAATGGCTGGGTGATGAGGGAACTGCAGGCGGCCTGGAAGGAACCTTCTCTGCAGATCCCTGAGGTAGGGAGGAGGAAACCAAGGAAGTTGAGGACAAAGATGTTGAAGCTTGAGTTGGCTGGGCTGCTCCCTTAGCGTAAAGAATCTGTGAAGACTGACCTGGCCTTCCTGCCAACAACAAAGAAAAACTGTAAATACAGCAATGAGGACAAAAACATAATCAGGATGATTTCAGTTTCATCTATGGTGACCAGCATATCAAAAGAACCCAATACAAACACTGTTTTGGGAATATTTCCACCTTGTTGATGAATTAAGTTATTTTCAAACATCACCCAGAGACCAGTTTTTAACTGATTAAACTTTTCACATAAACATAACTGTCACTGAAGAGTACTTTCTACCCTACTGCTGAGAGGACACCTTCTGCTTTCTGAGCGATAAAAATACATATTGGTAAAATCAAATTAAAGCTGAAATTTTTAATATACCTGTACTTGTTGTCAATGAAAACCCTTTCTTTGATGATGTATGGTATTGATTTTTAAAAGTGTTAAGTAAATTGTGTTATTGTTTTTATGTTACTTTGTTGTGGTGGATGTAACAGGTCTCTCTTGTAAATGAGACAATGAGTCTCAAGAGATTTTCCTGTATAAATAAATAAATAAATAAATAAATAAATAAATAAATAAATAAATAAATAAATAAATAATCATGGATGGTAGTTTAGTAGTCAGGTGACACTGGACTAATAATGCGAGACTTCGAGGCTGCTTTCCAGTCACAGCTTTTAATCTTGTTTTAATCAGGTTATGCTGAGAATTCAGATTATTTAATCAGATATGTAAAAACTTAATGTGATACAAAGTGGTGGCACAAAGCAGATGGCAAACAAGATAAGCTAAAGTCACAAATATTGACTGAATACAAACAGAATAATACAAATACATGGCTTTACACTTTAATGTGTAAAAATTGTACCATTGTTCAGATCATTAGCCGTGTTTCCATCCAATTTTAATTTGAATTTTGGGGGATTTTTAAAAAAATTTGCAAAAATGTAAAAATGGAGAAATGCGAATCAGACGTGTTTCCATCAAATGGCTTGAAGCGAATCAATTACGTCAGACGCATGCGTGTAGAAAACAGGAAGTAAAAGTAGCAGCTCAGGAAAATTGAGAGAAGTTATCAGGAACGTGTTGCTTTCAGGAAAGTTGTAATTATTCTATCATCAACTAGTTTTGGCGATTTTACATGCGGTCAGGAGGAAGTAATGTAATTCTTTTCACGTTACAAGAATAACTGAGAACATGTCGACAGCGGGAGGAGGGTCCAGCTGCAGTTACAGCTGCACTCGTTCTGGTCCCAGGACCGGTTTCGGACAGATAGCGGGAACAGCTGATCAACATGTGAGGTAAATGTTCACTATATCAGAACTGATTCAAAAAATGTGTTTCCAATTCTCTTTTTGCGCATTAACTCTTTTTCGAAAAACCCAAAAACCACCTCAAGCTAGCGTATCAACTTTGATGTGAATTAGAGGAAGTTTTTTCGAATCATGCCGTTTCCATCCACCTTTTCTGATGCGATACTTCAAAATGCGCATTAAAAACCTTGAGGAAACACGGCTATTGGTCAGCTACAGCAGCATTTTTAGTGAAAGCAGTGAACATAAATCAGCCAACGACACTTGTTGAAAAGTTAAAGTTAGGCTTTAAGGTTGGAGTTAAGCATTTAAGTAGATTGGCCAGTTTGCTTGTTTATGTCACCTACTTGGTCTGTTTTGAAAAGTTTCAGTAAAACTGTACTAACTATCTTCTAACTAGGAATGTGCGATATGGCAAAAAATTCATATCACGATATATATTATGATGAGTGGCGGTAATGATATATATCACGATATAAAACTTATAATAGAAAATAAATAAATCACACATTAATTAAGTGGAATAAATATGTATAGGTAAAAAAAATTTAGACCTTAAAATCTCTCTTTTCAAGGGACTAGATAGATAGATAGATAGATAGATAGATAGATAGATAGATAGATAGATAGATAGATAGATAGATAGATAGATAGATAGATAG
>NW_013953889.1:34524-40073 GCF_001266775.1 Austrofundulus limnaeus
CCACAAACCCTAAAACTAACCTAAACTCAATTCACACCTTGGTCCTAAACCCAACCCCACCAATGGTATTTAAACCAAATGGGAACTCCATTTTTGTCCCCAAAGGATGCTGTGTTTGGAACAACCTGCTTTGTTTTAAGGTGGTAAAACAAATTGCTTGTATTTATTGCTTTATACACACTTTGCAGATTAGTTTTTCTGCACTCCACCTGTTTAATCTGTGCGCGCTCCAGCGGGGTGACAATCATCCTGTTTATGCTTTTTTTTTTTTTGGGAAGACAGTCTGACTTCAGCCTTTCCCACAGCACTTCCCCGCTGTACAAGGAGACAGTATTGCGTTTTGACCGCAGGAGAAACGAGGTCCAGACTCAAAGAGCTTTGCGTCCTCACCTGCACTGACTGTCGCCTCACTGCGTCACCATGTGCCGCGGCGCGCGCTCCTCCCGCTGCAGCCGACAGGACGCGCCGTCACGTAAACATGTAAACAGTTCGGCGTTTATTTTCACACACCTGAACCAGGTCCGGATAAGTTTTTCTTTTACCCTTTACATTTGTGCTCTCAGCCACACTGCTTCCCGCTTCCTCTGTTTTGACTCCAGCCGGTTACATCGTTTCTACCGTACATCGTTTATATCGCACATTCCTTCTTCTAACGTATGTCATAAACGTGGGACATGACGAGCCTTGGGTTTTCTGATGGTACTCCCTATGAACAGTTTAAGAAGCACTGTGTTACCTGGGCAAAGTGAGACGGCGCAGGCCACCAGAGAGTAGCTCGTGTTCAACAGGATGACCTGGTCCTTCTTCAGCTGGAAAGCTGGCTGAAAAGTGGGGAATGGATAAACCACCTGGTACCTGCTGTTGAGCACATATCCATGCTCAAGACACTCACCACTTCCTGAGAGGACAAAAATATCAGTTTGGTTTAAAAAAAAAAAGGAAAGAGAGAGAGAGAGAGGCAGCAGTGACAAAGTGGTTGTGCATGTCTGTTCACCTGTGCGTATGGTTGAGGCTGATGGATTTGGATTGCAGTACGAACAAGGTTTTGGTGGAGGCATGGACGCTATGGTCATGTAGATGTCCCTGTTGTTCTCATCGCTCATCATCAAGTTCATCAATGCAGAACTTGAACTGCGTGTACTAAGAAAAACAAACAAAACCATTTACTAACTATTTATTGAATATTTTCTAAGTGAAACTAGTCTTGCACGATGGAATTAGGCCTTACTTGAAGCCAAAAATGACAATTTTCGATTGATCGTTTGGCCATTCGCACACAGTGAGGTACAAATCGCTGTATATTTCCTCCCCTGCAAACAGCTGCACATGATGGACCTAAAGAGAAAAAGACAAGACATCCATCAAAAAGCTGTACAGTGCAAACACGATCATTAAATCTCAGTATTGAACACATTTCTATTTAATTACCTGTTTGAGTCTACTATGCAGATTAAACTCCCACCAATAGAGATGATAGGTATAGAAAGAGAAATCAAAATCTTCTCCATAGTCTCTAGTGTAAGACAGAACGTAGCGTCCACATTTTGTGAAGCCCAGGAATATGTGTCTGGAATCAAAAAGAAGTACTGCTGTAACACAACGATCAGTGAACAACACTATCAAAATCACAACAACAATGAATCAATCTCATATTTTGAGGCAGAAAAGACAAAATACTAAACACTTAGACCAGGTTACATGTATTCTACAACATGGTCCCATGTTGATTTACAAATACAAAACTAATGAACTTTTTATCATCAACAGTTAGTTTCCAGATATGAAAGTGAATACAACACTTGTTCCAACCTCTTTGATGGAGGATGTTATTTTATTCATTTCATTTTGTATTAAAACATAAATAAGTCAGAGATATTATTTCAACCTTCAGGCATAAAGAAATAGGGTTGGGCATAATCATATCGTGTGCGATTAATCGTCAGAAAAACGTTAATCGATTTTTTTTTTTGGCACTTGACGATTAATAAGATTAATGTCAGTCAGTCCGCTCGGTGCTCTTCTCTGCTTCAAATATGACGAAAAAAAGTTGTATAATTAATTTATCTATCAACACAATTTTAAATTTGATGTATAGCCTGAAGAAGTCCGCAATTTTGACACAATTTGGAACAGATTTTTTATGAAGAATCTTTCCCACTAAATTGGTCATGTGACTAAAGGGTGTCCAGGACTCCAGGGGATTAATCGTCAAATTAATCGTTATCGCCTAAATACCACAATTAATCATGATTAATGTTTTTTGGCAATATTGCCCAACCCTATAAAGAAACAATAAAAAAGAAGAAATTATTGTAGTTAGTCACAACCGCTGAAAATTATGGAATCATGTGAAAAATACTATGTACTGGTACTTTGTGGCACCAGCTCTGGCTTTTATAACAGCGTGTATTCTCTGAGGCATGAACCTAACCTTTCATTAAGTCACCCACATGCCACGATTGCTTTGCTTTATGTCACTGACACCTTGTTTTTCTCTGTTTTGAGTGTTAATGATGGCTTTTGTTCAACTTTTTTGTAGACAATCCCCCTTTCTTTTCATTGGTTTCATACAGACAGACTCCAGATTCCTCTCATTTGTTTGGTTGTGCAAAGACAATCTGCTCTAAGTTTTTGTTTTTTTATCCTGACATTTTGACTCTTTCCTTGGTCTACCGGTATGGTTCACTTTTACAACAAGACTAACTCGTCCATCAGTGGTTCCCAACCCTGGTCCTCAAGTACTCCTATCCAGCATGTTTTACTTGTTTCCCTGCTATTCAGCAGGTCTTCAGAAGATTGTCAATCACTCATTCATTCAAACCAGGTGTGTCAAATCAGGGAAACATCTAAAAATCACTGCTTTAAATGTTGACCAACACCTCAAGAGCTTCTCTGAGCTTGATGAGACACTTTTCAAAATATAATATTAACTTAGTTTTATGTTTTTTAGTATTGCCTCTGGAAGCCATTGATTCTCTGCCATTTATTTGTAAATAATAAACCAGATAACATGTATTAAAGCAGTGACTCTCAACCCTGGTCCTCAAGGACCCCTTTCCAGGACCAGGGTTGGGAACCATTGTCGTAGATGCATTCTGATGCAGGTGTTTGTTCGTGGAATGGCAAAGGGATTTAATTTTCTTCCTCTATGAACTGATATTCATATTGCCAGGGATTGTGCACCCTTGATGTAAGCACTCGATTTACACAGCATCGATCCCATGATTCTGACAGAAATGTACAAAACAAGAATTAAATTACATCAAGCCTGTCCAGTAAAAAAACATACAAACCCTGCTCTGAGGAACTCTGAGCTGACAATGTTCTTCAATGGGACACACACCCGAGGAGGCAGCTTTCTAAACAGACGCTGGGAAAACTGTCCTGACAGCTGCACAACACACACCAGAAGAGAGACATTATTATCATGCAGTGGTAATTTACACACATTAATCAGAGCCAAGTACAGCATTATTACTTAAGTGTTAGGATAGAGTACATGTGTTATGTGTAAAGTGGGTGAATGGTCTATTCATTAGTGCTGCAAACTCAACTGCTGAGCTTTAGCATGCTACCTAATAAACCCTGCATTGTAATTCCGATTAATATTACTAAAACAGTCATTGCTCAGTTTAATCTTAATCTGTGGGTGATAATTAAGAAAACATGACAAAACACAGGAAAACCCGCATATTTCATCGTTTGAAGTATTAGTTAAGCCACCTGAAAAGCCGTGGGATGTTACTTTGTTTAAGCCGATGAGCTAGTTAGCAGCTAGCAAATATAGTTAGCCCCCCGAAGCTCCTCACCCAAAGCTAATAAAACTACGAATCTGAGACTGCATTTCGTGTCACGTTTTGTATATCTATACTCGCCTTTCCACGCATGAGAAGCTTCACAACATGGTCTTTATGCTTTTTGAGCGTTTTCTGCTTATTGTCCTTTTCAGATTTCGAGCTGGGCGCCATCTCTCTCAGTACCGCTGTGCCCTGTGAAGTCCGGCGCATCCTGATTGGCTCTCAGACTGAACCGCGCTGCTCCCATTGGCTAGTACAGATGTCAATCAAACCCAATACAACGGCAGTGCTTTATCTGTCAAGACAGTCATTTCTGCTTAAAGGGAAATTCAGCTAAATTTATTGATGTAAAATCAGGCAGGTCAAACAAGTTGGTACAATATGAATGTTTTTATTGAAGTATTTAAAAACAAATAGTAAAAAATAACATAAAAAAATAAACAAAATTTAACGAAAGAAAGAAAAAAGGGGGCAGTCAATCACACAGATGCAAAAATCCGCACAACCAACCTACTTACAGTAGGACAATAATTAGTGCTTTATTACAGCCACCTTGCACATATTTTTCTGCTTAGTAGCATATACTGAATACAAACACACAAGACCTCCCTTAAGAAAAATAATTACAAAATAAAAAATTGAGAAACTGTCACAGCAGGGATAAGTGCACCTGCAGTTAGTGGGAGAAAAAAAAAGTACCAAGAAAACATTTTTGCAATCATCTTTCATACAACCATAGCTTTTGAATAAATTCAAAATACTGCAAGATACTTATTTTTGCCCTCTCTAAAAACTATAACGAAATACTAAATGTAAGTCAGAATTAAGATGCTGTTCTTGTAGCTTGCAAGCAAATTTGCTCGTTTCACATTTTATTTAGAAAGTACAAAACAAAAACTTTAAAACAATAAAAATTTGATGAATTACACGGTGTGAATGGATGAGGTAAATGGGAAACGGAACATTTACAAGGGGAAGTATTTAGTTCTTTGTTGAATGCACGAGCACACTGTGTTCCCCTTCATTTTCCCTTTAAATGTGATTTAAAATAACTGACGTTTTAAAATAAAATGTCTTGGTGGATGAGTAAATAATAGTCTTGCCTTTTGAAGCCAAGAAAAACAACTAAACAAACGAAAAATAAACAAGCAAACAAACAAACAAAAAAAACCCAAACACATCCTGAGATCCATTACATCCGTCCAACAGATCAAACCGTGTGTTTACTGGGGCTGAAAAGACATCAGACACAATGTGGTTAGTTTCTTTTGCAACATAAATAAAGTTTATTCATATTTTATGGATAGTTTTAAGAAGTACCAACAAGAAACATGAGTGTGAAGATGTCAAATATAGTTTTCCAAATGCATGAAATACAAAATTTAATAAATTTGCCTTTTTTCCCCTCTATTCTGAATAACATTAGACTAGGATTGTAGAGGGTGGAATATTTCTTGTAAATTTCCAGAAACTTTTCATGAAAAGTTAAACTGGAAATGATCCAAATTAGAAAAACTTCTCTCAACTGATCCAAAACACACACTAACAAATCAGCAAAGCTAAAGAGTCACCAATTAAGAGTTTTTTTCCCCCCTTTAAAGCTATTATTTAAACATTTTAATTGAAACCAGGCAGAGTTGTTTGGACATAATTGAAGAAATAGCTCTGTTATCTAGAGCAGTGGTTCCCAAACTTTTTATCTTCTGACCCACAAAATATCCATGGAAAAACTTGTGACCCCAAATATTACTG
>NW_013953889.1:40173-43386 GCF_001266775.1 Austrofundulus limnaeus
AATTCCGAAAACCTTTTCAGGACCCCACCTTGATGTTTCGGGACCCCACTTTGGGTCCCGACCCCAACTTTGGGAAACACTGATCTAGAGGTTGGGTACACGGATTGATACAAATATTATCTATATCAACATCATGCAATGTAAAGCTTGGAACTCTGCATATCCTCAGTTTTAAAACAGAATCCAAGTTGCTTCTTTTTTTTCATTTAACGTGTCATATCTTGGTTTACACAAACATGATTTTAACGCTGGTGTCAGATCGATCAATACGAGGGCTGCAACTAACGATTATTTTAATAATCGATTAATCGGTTGATTATTTTTTAGATTAATCAGGTAGTTTTTTCTTTCTTCCCAAACTTTATTTAGGTCAGCCAGCATTGACAACGGTCTGCGGGTGACATAATCGGCTCCACGACACGGCGAGGGACGCATAAATCCCGTGACACAACAAATCGATAATGAAATTCATTGCCAATGCTTTTAATTATCGATTTTTATCGATTTGTTGTTGCAGTCTTAATCGATACTAGCGTGATGGGATAGATGTTAGAGTTTCTTTCTCTTCTCTACTTTTAATACATCACTCCTGTTCCAGGAATACAATTCTGCACCTAAATAGATAGATGGATGTTACACATATTTATTTCTGCAATCACAGCGTGATGTGTTTACACGGGAGTCTGATGATGGTCGAATTTAAATTAGAACTAGGGATGTCCCGATCAGTATCGGTGGCAGATATGGCTATTTTTTTGAAAATCGGGTAGAATCAGATTTAGTCGTGATCGGGCCCAGTTTTCACGACAGTTTTCAGCATCATCATGCTTTACAGCTGCCGTTAAGAAGTCAAGACGCACAAGTATGCAACCATGTCCATCATTGTTTTCAATGGAAAACAATGATGCTGAAACTGCACGTTGCAAAATCTGCAAACTGGATGTGTCTCGTGGTGGGGACAGCAGGGCTCGCTTTAATACTACCAACCTTGTCACTTGGAAAGAAATAAAAATAACGCTATCGGATCGGTATCAGAAAGACTAATCATTTAAAAAAAAAAATCAGATTGTATCGAGAGCCAAAAAAATCTGGATCGGGACATCCCTACATTAGAACATGAATGACAAAAAAAGTTGTTGTAATATGAACACAACGATAGATATACTGAAGTGTACTCGCATGAAATCTGATTGTTTTAGTCAAGATTATGCTAAAATATAGTTTACTAAGCTATAATTTAAATACCCGGTAAAGCTTTCAATATTTTAAATTCCATATTTATTTTTAAAAATTCCTGTTTCACAAAGAAATTTTCCAAATTTGAAAATTCCCAGAAACTTGTAACTCTACATCCAGCTGAAATGAAGTGACATCCATTTGTTTCTTCACCAACAGAACATTTATGCCAATTTATGTCTAATCAAATATGTGAAATTACAAATATTTTATCATACAGTACCAATAGTCTAAATATTACAATATACGAACTCCGTAAAAACAAACAAAAATAAAAAAGTACTAAATAATCCAAACTTCTCAATCCTGACACGTTAGTAGCTGTACGGTTCAGTATGCAGGTGGTACCTGTTGTCCCGGCTGTGGAGCAGCTGCTTGCCCAGGAGCCTGACCTGCCTGTCCATAATAAGCAGCCTGCTGTCTGTAATACTCAGCCCAAGCTGCACTGTAGTCCTGCTGACCGCCAGCTGCAGCTCCACCTGCAGCAGCTGCTGAGGTCGCTGCTGCTGCTGCTGTCCCAGGAGCAGCTGCCTGCCCTGCTGCTGGCTGAGCTGAAAAACAGAAAAAAAGGAAACAGTTAACCATGTCATACTATAATTGACACAGGGTTCCTACAGTTTAAGGCCAGTTAAATTTCAGACTTTTAATGCCAAGTAAAATGAAATTTAAGAACAATTTTACAATTGAAGAAATTTATAGTTATTACAGATCAGTACTGATTTCAGAAACAACACCAGAGTAGTAGGGGTTTCTTATTATAATACTTTTATAATGTTTGATCTATTATGTGTTAATTGAAATAGAGTAGATACATGTCCGAATTATTAACAACACATAATTAAAAGCTGTGTTAACATTAGGGTGAGGGTTTTTTTGTCTGAATGCCTGTGATTCAGCCGTAGGCCAGCAGAGGGCGAACTCAGGCATTGAAGAATCGTGTACTGTATTTAAACGGGGATTTCCTGTTTTTCATTCAGTGTGGTTTGGCTTGCCAGTCCGGTGACAAATAAACCTCATTCAGATCCAGAATTCTGGTGTTGTATGACATTTATTTCTATCGCAGATCAGTTTATTTAACACTTGTGTTTTCATCTGATTGTCAGCCGATATTAAAACACGTATTTCTTACAAATAAACACAAATGACAATAAAATAAAGCCTGTCAGAAACTCATGAATCAAAGTATTTTTGGTTGAATTATTCAAATATTGCTAAAAGACCATTTGTTTTTATCCATATGCATTTTTGTCAAATATAGCAGAAACATTCTTGGCGGTCAGTTTTAAACCTAATTTATTTCCTGGAAATCATCTAACGAGCCAACATTTGTAGTTTTAGGACCCACAGTGGGTTCTCAACCCCAACTTACTGTTGATGAAACCTTAAAGTGTCTGTGACATCAAATGTTTGTAAGAAATATGAATACATTTTTGGAAAGACAACATTATAAACATATTACAAAACAAATTTCACACTGCTCAGATGGACTGTTGAGATATTTGCATGTGAAGCAACAGGAAGTGATGTCAAAGGGGAATGTCTGCACGTAAATATTTAAAAAATAAATGTTACCAATTATTTTAATATTTGAGACAAATCATCCGACTTACAATGTGTTAATATTTTTAAGACCACTGAAAGATTGATTTAAGACATTTTAAGGCTAATTAAGGCCTTATTTTTGGATTAATGAATTCAAAGCCTTTTAAGACTTTTTAAGGATCTGCAGGAAGCCTGTGACAGAATGAAAAGCAGCATTCATAGTATTATTGAAGGGTTGAAGGTCTTTAAACAGCTTTAATATACTCCAGGGCCTGAAATTCACTACAGGATTGCCAATGTTGCTCATATTATAATTGATCCCCCAAAAAATCTAGTTTTTACAGTGGTTTGCAAAAGTATTCATACCCCTTGAACTTTTCCATATTTTGTCACATTACAACCACAAACATAAATATATTTCACTGGAATTTAATG
>NW_013953889.1:44386-45906 GCF_001266775.1 Austrofundulus limnaeus
ATTTCAGGCACTGTATACTGTTTTAAACTATGATGAAAATGATAGAATATGAAGCTGAGTACACAGCGATACAACTCAAGCTGGGATGTTAAAATAATAAACATTAACATTCAAAGACCTGTCAAACACATTTTGCTTAGCTTACTCATGCCCATCTTCTTATAGTATTCCTCCCAGGCCTTTGAGTAGTCAGGCTGACCCCCACACTGCTGTGCAGCTTGGCCCTGGTCCCCTGGTGCTGCTGCAGCCGGGGCACCAGGAGTCTGACCTGCCATGGCGGGGCCTGGCTGTTGGCCATAGTACTGAGAGTAGTATGCCGCCCAGGCTGCGTTTGGGTCTGCTGCAGCCTTACCTGTCGGGAGGAGAGGAACGCACAAGATATAAAAATAAACATGCACCGACACAAAAAGGGAAATGTAATAAAGTGGGTGTAAAATAGATATTTACTGGGGTCATGGGGATTTGGACCTTGCCACTGTTGGTAAGCATTTCCCCAACCCTGGGGACCATACTGGGGACCACCAGGTGGAGCTCCACTGCAAAGAGACCCGAGACAGTTTAAATACGCTTCTGTCATGTTTCCCTGAACAAAACCTTAAGATTGATACTTACTGTGGACCTCCACCAGGCGGCCCAGCATTGTAAGGATTAGGATTATAGGGACCCATCGGACCACCAGGACCTCCTGGACCAGGACCACCACCCACTGGACACAAAGGACCCTGAAATAGAAATTTGAAGAGAAACCATTCTCAAAAAGAATCATCTGAGAAAGGATGATCAGACATTTGATTGAAGCTGGTACTGCTTCTGACAGGTCAGATGACGACTAAATTAGTTGGTGAAATAACTGGTTTAGTCCACATGTAGGATGAATATAAAGAACATTTCTAAATATTGTAAGTGTGGCAAAAACATGCCATTTTCTACAAACTACATGAAAATCAGAATTTGAATTTCCATTCAGAGCTCCTGCAGGAGGCGGAGCTTGTGTGACGACAGTCGTTGAAAACTAAACAGACTGGTGAGTTGCTTTTTACCAAGACTATTAATAATGAGCATAATCAGGTCTGCCTCGTTCAGTGCTCAGAAAGCTACAGAGCGCCTTGAACAGGGCTGCAGTGGTGAAGGGCTGACTACAGCTAGCAGGCTAGTAGCATCTGTTCATGTGAAACAGCGCTCCGAGCTGCGCTTCTTTCTGTTTGTTATTCAGCTGAAATGATCCATTCACAGTTACATTAAAAAGATGAACAGCTTTGATGAGCAGCTGGTCTGATCTTATTGACCACCTGAATGTACAGTGTTTACTCATTCACACTAGAAAAATGTGTGATGAAGGTCCATGGAAGGCAAATAAGTTTAAATCAAATAAACAAAAGAGGATGGAGTTAAAATAAATAAAAGGTATTTAATCTACGTTTTGAACATCCAGAACACGTCCAACACTTGTTGGCTGCTTGTGCTCTTTAGGTCAGACGTGTGTCGGGAAGCTCCTCTGTTGTTTGAGACACTGGGGGAAC
>NW_013953889.1:46906-54749 GCF_001266775.1 Austrofundulus limnaeus
TCAAAGCAGTTTGGATTGAAAAACAAACAATAAAAGAAAACAATTGATTATTAAATTAGTCATCGATTATTTTGATAATCGATTAGTTGTCGATTAATCGTAGCAGCCCTACTTACAGCTCCCTGCCAACGTGAAAAAAAAGTCTAACATTGATTCAACGTGTTGGAAAAATATGCGTGGTTCAAAATGGTATGTCCCAATAAACAGGAATCAGCAGGATTTCTTCTTTAAAACTTTATTTTCAGTCCTCTGACTCCAATCAGCTTCATTCAGCGCTCAGCAGCACAGGCCTCAGCGTACAACCTTGGGCTGAGTCAAAACAAACACGGGAGCTCTGCTCTGAGCAGACACTGACAACTTCTACTCTCTATAATAATGAATTGAGCTTATAATGTATCTTCCTTCCTGGTTACACCCTTGGAGGTGCTACCTTTTACGTCAAGACTTCAGAATGTCACTCATTTTGTTTAGGCTAAAAGAAAGAACACATGATAACACACACCAACTCTTAATCTGTTATAACCTTACAGACTGAAATGATCAGAAAGTATAAAATACAAAACTGAATCTAATATTCAATTAATCAGTTACTAAATTCCTTCAGTTGAGTGAAAACTATGGTTCCAGCTATCATTGTTGTTTATAATATGCTTCATTATGACAGAGTGCTGCGGGTGGACAGAGCGAGAAATTAAAATACTTTTAGCACCAGCAGCATCTTCAGCCTGTTCACACTTGGTCGGAAACAGGAGAGACTAATCGGTAAACTCTCTCCACATCTTTTCACCCTAAATAAAATGTTTTATGCCAGTTCCATACGTGGTTCTGATTCTGACACGTCTGATGTTTTTCAAAGCGACCTGAGTCTGACGCTCGTGTTACATTAAGCGTCCGCTTCCTGAGGTGGAGCTGAGCAGATGATCCATGAAATCATCATAATCACACCAACCTTGTGCGGTTTAAACCTTGAAACTCCATGTTGTCAGCTACAGAACAGAAGTCCAGTTGTTTTGTTTTTGTTCTTTTATATATTCCCATCTTTCTGAACTGTAATTTCCCATTGGGATTGATCATTCATGTGATGACAGAAAATCCACAGCAACAGATACACTGTCAGCGTCAGACCTTATCAATTTCAGTCTGAGAGACTTTCCTCGTATTCTTCTTCAGATGTTTCTGTCTGAGCAGTGCTTTCTCCACTCTCTGTGACTGGTTCATATCTGTACAGCTGGATGGTTTTTATCTTTAGTTTCATAGTGAACTCTGATTAATTATCATAGACGGACATGTCAGATTGTTTGACATCTGTGATGACACATAGCAACAACTGTTTACCTTAGAAACTAAAATTGTGATTTTGGGCTCTGCTCCGTAGCCACATTTAGCAGGTGGAAAATCATATATTTTTTGTATTTTACATTACAGTTGTGAATAATTTAAACCACAATTTAAAATAAAACATTGTATGACTGCAAAATACATTATTCCCCTTCATTTGGCCTTAAAGCTCGTGTCACAGAAACATACCTCAATCTTCTCTTCTATGAGCTGCTTTGCATGATCAATTTGCTGTGGGGACCCCCTGATGATGAACAGCTTGAAGTTTGGGTCACCGTTGGGCGGCGGCTGACGAGATATCTCAACAAACGCCCCGGTTTGTTGGTTGATAGCCTTGACGTTCTCTCCCCCTCTGCCGATGACCAGCCCACATTTGTGGGCAGGAATGGTGAAGGACATCTCTCCTCCTGGAGGGCCCCAGCTGCCCTGGCCTCCACCCCGACCTCGACCTCCAGGCGGCATCCCTGCACCCGGGGGTCCCTGTGAAAGAAAACGCCACGTTCCAGAAGTAAAGTTGTTTCACCTTCAACGAGATCAAATTGTTAAAGTTAAATTTAGTGGTTGAGTGTCTCTTACTCCTTGTCCACCTTCCTCTCGGGCACGAATGCTCTGCAGCAGGTCAGTGATAATTGAAGCAGCATGCTGACACTGGTCTGGGGGTCCCATAATATGGGCAATCTTTTCAGGAGTTGTGCCATCATCTATGATGCATTACAAACAAAAAATAAAATGAAATTATTGATGAACTACAAAATGTTTAAGCTCCAAGGGGTTTACTTGATGTTTTTGCTCAAAATACCATGCTGAAATGTAACTGAGTGTATCTCAGCATTTACAAACTCTACTTAAATAATCTTGGTATCAAAATAAAGCTAACACTTGGGAGATTTCATCAGAAGTGTAAATATTAAAACAGGTGCTGTGCTTTTAGAGATACTGAGGATGGAACATAAGTTTTTAATTATTTTTACTCTCACCTGAATATATATTTTTTTCATTAGACAGTAAATAACCTGTTTAAAACCATGAAGAAGCTAAAAACTCTTGGAAACCATAAATCCACGTGTGAACATCACCTGTGCAAAGATTCATGCTGCTACAATGAACTAAAGCGAAGTTACAGAGGTTTTGGTAAAGAAATAATTTCTCATTTTGTCATTCTGCACAGGACAGACCATGTTGGTATCGTTAATAAATGTTAATAAATCTGAAGTTTTTACATCCAAAAGTTAGTTTTTTCTTACCTGCCTTAAAAGACTTGTTTTTGACTGTTTGTTCTTTTGAAAAATTATCCAAAATTTATTTGTCACCATTTATATGATATAAAAATAATGATAAATTATATTTGACTTCAGTTGGACCATATTCACTCAAAATCAAGTGAAAAAAAAAACTTAACACACTTTACAAAATATTTAGCTATCTGCTTAGACTTGCTTTAAAAAAATAATGTCAAAAATCTTTCCTTTACAGATTTACTTGAATGTATTTACAGATTTGCAATGACGCTAGGGCTGCAACTAACGATTATTTTAAAAATCGATTAATCTGTTGATTATTTTTTCGATTAATCGGCCAAATCATTAAAACGCTTAATCTTCACTTTCAACTTCACCCATGTAGGGTTTTTTTGGGGCACAGTTGTGTTATAAGAGCAACAATATTACATTTCTATTTGCCATAACCACCTGGGCCCCAAATTTTATTGTACATCTTAGACATTCACTCGTAACATTTTCATGAAATTCACATATAGGAACTTAAGGTGGGCACTCATGGCTATAGGTGGCCGGATGGCACCACTCTRGCCTCCTGTGCCTGTGCACACCCCTCAAGGTTTGCATATAGACACTTAGGGTTTTGGGTTAGAGTAGTGGTGGAGGGGAAACTGGCACCACACCGACCACTGCCTCTTCTTTCCCTTTTTAATTACTCTATAGAACACGCACCAACAGTACATCTGGGGGTGGGGATGTGGGTGTCAGGGTCTTTATTCCCATCCCGTTCCCTGACTGCCATTTGGGGAGGGGGTCCTGAAAAAGGCCCCTCCCTCTGCGACGGGGGGCTGGCCGGGCGTCCTGGTGCAGCCCGGGCCGGGCCTTGGCTATCTGCTCCTCTCCACCTCAGAATGATTGGGTCTACCTCCTGGGTTCGGGTGTGTGCTGCCTCCAATAGGGGGTCGGTGCATGTCCTGGACCTGGGGGGTATAGAGTGTGTATCGGGGGTATGAGTGGAATGTGGCGTCCCTGTATGTCTTTGATTGAGTGGGGGTGAGGATGAGGGTGGGATGGTGCGATTGTGTATGGGTATTTGTCAGGCTGTGGTCTGGGCTGCCCCTCCTGCTGGTTTATCTGGGGGCCTGCTGCTACTCGGCCCCCCGGTGAGGTGTGCGGCTGGCCGCCGGCGTGCTGGGGGTTCCCGGGGTCTGGGGCTGGGCGCTGGGGTGCCTGGCCTGGTGACTGCCTGCTGGGGCTTGGGGCCTCTGGACCTGTCGGGCTTTGGCCTGGAGGGGGTGCGCCCTGGGGGCCCGGACCTCTGTGCCCTTTCCTGGATCTGCTCTGGTATGGCGGGTGCAAGTGGGGCCCATGAGTTTGTCGCTGCTGGCCCCGGGGGCTGTGCGTGTGGTCGCTGGGGGGACTCACCCAGTTCTCCCCTACGGTCTGATCTGGGGGGTGGTTGGGCGGATATTCCCATGTGGGTGCCCCTTGGGGCTCTGCGCTCGCAATCCCTCTTGGGCCCTTGGGCTCTGGTCTTCCCTATGTCTGCCTCGTGTCTTGGGGGTTGGGTCTCGGTCCTCCACAGTCACTATTAAATATTCCATTGGAGAAATCTTGTATATACACGCATGTTCATAACTGCTCACAGACAGGTGTTCTGATCTGGGGGGTTCTGACTGGTCACTGAGTGTGTATATATGTCTGTGTGTATATACGGACAATATTTATGAATGTAGGCATGTATGTATGTATATCTTTATATATGTATGGGTATGTGTATATTTTATATGCCCTCCATTTATTTATCCATTTATTTTTCAGGTGAGCAGACAGATGTTGGGTGTGTGGTCCTGTGTTTTGTTGGTGTATATTTAATATACTTCTAATCGCTATTTCAATCTTTCTAATTACTTCTCTCTGTCTCTATTTTCTCTTAACTTATAAAAAAAAAGTCACTGATGATGAAGAAATAAATAAACTAATATTTGGTTTCGTTTTCTACTGAAGTGACAAAAAAACCGCTTAATTACATGAATATGAGTAGATATAAATTAAGTTAACTCCTGCAAGTTATTGATAATGAAATAATCTGAAGTTGATTTATCTTATAGATTGATTAACAATTAATAAGCAGCCATTTTTTAAAAAATCTTGAGTTTTCTCTTGAATCAAGAGGATCTTCCCATAAAATGAAGGATTTTTTTATAATCTCCTGAATTAAAAAACAGAAGCACATAATTCATATTTTAACAATTTATTTTGCCAGCTGTATTAAATACTGACTGAAAAAAAAGTGTATTTCTCCTACATGAAACATAACAGAAATTTAATAGGTTGCTGAATGAGGAAAATAGATTAAAATAATAAAATATGATTTTTAGATGTAAAACTATTATTACTTTATTCTAATTAGAATTTATTTACATTTAACATTTTTTTTCTCTAATTCTTTACTTTTTGTTTCATTTCTTGTTGGTTCTGTTTGACTAAAACATTGTTTGACCCTAGGGCTGCCACAAACGATTATTTTTATAATTGATTAATCACTGATTATTTTTTTCGATTAGTCGACTAATCAGATCATACGTTAATTGAATATAAAACATACAGCTTCTCGTGCCAGAATGCAGCTGCTATTATATAACCATCGTTAGATTTTAGCTATATGCTAACTAAAAATAATTGCTGTGGAAGTTAAGTTCTGCTCTGCAGATATTGCACAGGTTTCTCTTTCATTTTCTTAAAATGATCCCACACTTTGAGCTCTGTTGTCAGGTAGCCATGATACCAGAGCCTGTCTGTATAATGTCTTGTGAAGTCCACGGCCTACCCCAGTTACCACTACTGTGCATGTGTGTCAAGGACAGAAAGGCAGATGTGGCAGTGGAAGGTGTCAAAGCAGTTTGGAAAGAAAAACAAAGTAAAGAACAAAAAAAAAAAAAGAAGAAAACGATTAATCGATTATTAAATTAGTCATCGATTATTTTAATAATCGATTAGTCATCGATTAATCGTTGCAGCCCTAAATGATGCCATTTTGTACAGTTTGTTTACTTTCTGATTCAATTGCTTGTCGTTTAAACTTTGTTTGGTGAATGTAAAAATAGTTTCCATGAGTTTTTAGCCAAGATTCTTAGCTTTCTATTGACACCAAACATGTCCAGGTTCAACTGACAGATCTGAAGTTAAAAGAAATAAAAAACAGAAAAAAAAGCTTGCCCCCAGTACCGGGGGCATGGGGCTCAAGAGGTTAAAATAAACATTCAATGCCTTCATCGACCATTAACACCAAGATGATGCATCTCCAGTTTGTAAGCAGGTTACCTGGTTTAAACTGGATCTTCACTCCAGCATCACTCTGGATCTTCTTTATCATCTCCCCACTGCGACCAATCACAACCCCCACAGACTGCCGGGGCACAGCTATCTGTAAAATTATAGACAAGTGGATGATTCTCAACCTTTGTCAAGTTCACTAACCAGCTGTAACTGTGCTGCTCACACTGAGGGAAAACAAAACAAAAAACAACTTTACTAACCTCAATGCCACCACCGCCTCCTCCTCCTCCTCCTCCCATCCTCGAGCCGTACTCGTTCCTGTCTCCAAAGCCGGCGTGATCCCTTTCTCGAAGGATCTCATTAACCATGTCCTTTGCTTGCTACAAAAATAACACAACAGAAAATTACACAGGATATTACACAGGATAATAATAATACAGGATATTTCACACTTCACTGACACTAAGCAATTCAACGGTACCTGCACTTTGTAGGGGTCCCCGATGATGCGTAAGGGTTTGTCTATGTTGGACGGCTGTGACGGGTCTTGAATAAGAATCATTTTAACCCCAGCCCGCTCCTAGGAATTTCAGAAAGAGAGATGTTAAAACACAGCAGGCTAACCTCTGCATGTTACACGGATCATCGTCTTCCCTACAGGAGAGCTGAACAGGCAGGTAGTCTCGTAATTCTCTTTCTAATCCTTGAACAGCACGAAACAAACAAGTCTCACCTGCAGCTGTTTGATTGTTTCTCCTCCCTTGCCAATAATAAGACCAGCCTTTCCAGCAGGGATGATAATTTCTTGCATAGAACCCGACTGCCCGTTGCTTGGCCCCTCATGACCCCTGGACACGATGTCATCGATGAGGGCTTTGGCTCGCCTGGAAGCAAATTCAAATGACAAAAAAGTGATACAGTTGAGGAGAACACAGAAAACTTTAATTAATTTAAAAACTGTACTTTTGAGTTTAAACAAAAGTTCATAATTTAATTGACCATCGATAATCTGAACTTTGGCTGCGCTGGCCTTGGGGACTGGATTCTTCGGACCCCCTTAAAACTCACTCACTCCTCTGGCTTAAACTTGCTCTATGCAGAGGTTTTTTCGTAAACACCATAGTGTGTCACAGTGTTGATATAATAGGATGTTTTTGCTTTTTTCCTCATTTTCCCTTGTGTGTTTTTTTTGTCTAAAGGTAGCGCAACTATGTTTGCTGCATGACCCGTCTTAACTGCCCCCCACCTTCCCTGAATGTACAGCACCTTGTGAATTTATTTCTGTGAAAAGCGCTATATAAATAAAACTTTAATTACTTACTTATTTAAATAAATTACAAGTTAAAAAGGGCATGGACATTTCTCTTTTTTGTATTGAAAAAATATCGAACCGTGAGACTAAAGTATTGAGTGGAACTGTATTGTGAATTTTCTGTATTGTTGGACCTCTAATATATATGCACACACACACATATAAATACATACAAAAAAACTGAAAAACTAAACCAAACAGAATCAAAAACTGTAATCCAACCCAGCTAACACTTGTCACCTGGGAGGTATTGGCAGCCTAGTTTCTGTATTTAGTCTTCAGTGCACTCATTTAAATTCAAATCCCCTTGATAAAAACAAACAATTTATTCAGACATGTTGTGTTTTAGGGTGTATTCAGACCAGGAAAGTCCTTTGGTCCAATTGTTTGGTCCGGACTAAAAATGGACTTTTTTTTTCGTTTGGTGCGGTTTGCATCACTTTGTGCTTTTTTGCAAACGAACTATAACTTGTAAACAAAGCCACGAGTGTGACGATCATTGCTCCCATTGGACAAAAAAAGGACGGGGGCGGGACTGAGCCACAGACCCAGAAGAAAACAAGGAAGTCCTGCATGCTGCGGTTCTGATGCGCACATTTATGCTGTTAGTTCAACTGTAATAGCATTTAAAATGTCAGAAGCGGCTAATTTAACGGTCTATGATGATATTCTGATTTTGGAGCGGCATCAGTAAATG
>NW_013953890.1:0-1378 GCF_001266775.1 Austrofundulus limnaeus
CCATTATACAGGCGGGGCGGGGCCCCCCCACTGCCAACGAGACGGCCCGCCCCTCTAAGAACTTCACGGCATGTAGTCATTTTTATTTAAATAAGTCCAGATCAAGTCCAGAGCTATTTTTTGCGTCCCTCCACCCTCTGCCAACGAGACGGCCCGCCCCTCTAAGAACTTCACGGCATGTAGTCATTTTTATTTAAATAAGTCCAGATCAAGTCCAGAGCTATTTTTTGCGTCCCTCCTTATCCACCTCTCGCCAAACTTGGGGAAAAAAGACGGCGCAGAGCGAGGCTGAGCGCTGTGTGTGGTCCTCACAAAGATAGGAAGACATGTGTGTGCGCGCGCGATGAAAACTGTGCTTTTAATCATGTAGCACCGATGAGACAGCTTTGCAAGCCACTTTTTCTTTCTTTAAAATAAAATGCAACAGGTGAAGCCACAGCATGGTTACCTTATCAATAGTTTAGAATCACCAACACAGACCCCGCGTGCGACCAGGTTCCCCCGAGTCCGTTCATGTTCTATAAATAGCGCTGATCAGCAGCACAGCTGTAATGTCCCTCAACTTTGAAAAAAGTAATCAGAGTAGTTTGTTAACTCAAATTCAGTCAGAATCAGCTGCTTTACAGGTCCTGCTGGACTCAAACATGGAGCTGAGCGCTCCTCTCTCCTCTGTCTCACACCACAGGTCAATCAGACAGTCCCGTTCTGGAGCATTAACCCTTAAGGGCCCAGATAATAATCAGTCTTTAAAATGTGGTAAATAAATTATTTTCAATGACTGAGAGGAAGTTTTTTTGATAGTTGCATAATTGCATTTTCTAAATGTTATCCTTTAGGTATCTACAAGAGAGTTCTAATTCTTAGAAAGGACATGATTTGAGGTTTTTTACTGATATTTTATTCAACAGAAGTCATAAGAAGCAGGTTTATTTTGAACAAACATTACAAATGTGTTCATTCCTACAAAACTGTCAAATATATTTACAAACAACACTAAACTGATTCAGATTAACATAAAATAAATCATGTTTTATAATTAAATGTCTGTTTCCTGCTATAAAGAAAAATCCTCCTCCTGTCCTCCATGTTCCTAATCAGGGTCAGGGTGGGGCTGGAACCTGTCCTTGCTGCCTTTGGGTGAAGGCAGGGGACACCTGGACAGGATGCAAGGGGTGTCCTGATACAACTTTTTCACTTCCGATACGATACAGATATTGCAACTTTGATAATTGGCTGATACCCATATTGACCCGATACATTTCAGAATGAAACGTATGAACAGGTGAACAGGTCTCCAGTTCACCAGAGACACCTGGACAGGTCTCCAGTTCACCAGAGACACCTGGACAGGTCTCCAGTTCACCAGAGACACCTGGAC
>NW_013953890.1:4556-6146 GCF_001266775.1 Austrofundulus limnaeus
CACACACACACACACACACACACACACACACACACACACACACACACACACTTCTGTTTGCGTATATGTTGATAGTACCATTATAATACATAAATAGCTTTAAAAGGCAGATATCTCTATCAAACACATCAAGAAAAATGCAGTTTCAAGTAATCTTGTACTGAACAGAGGATTACCTGTGATATAGTATTAAAATATTATGTGGAGTTTAACAACACAACTGCAAAATCACTGATCCAGTGTCAACCTTTTTCACAAAGCATCAGCATGCACATTATGAAAGTTTTTCATGTATAAAAATGGCAATTTATGATCTTTGTTGTTGCTAAAAATACTTTAATCCTCCCTCTGCCACTAATCCATCAATAGGCAGTCTTACAAACTGGTGTTATACATGTAAACACATGAAAAGCACATGACTGCAAAGATCAATAACAGTAAAGATGCTTTATCTGTAAAATCCCAGATAGAAAATATGACGAGTTAAAAAGTTTGTCACATGTCCAGCATGCACTACCTTATTCTCAAATACACAGCTCAGGTGGGTGATGTAGAGACGTAACCTAAATGACAACATGATTTCTGTTGAACAGTATGAGTAGATGTTTGACCTTATAGCACTAATGGAAACCGTCACTGAAACGTTTGGGGATTTTGTTTTTCTTTTTTCTATTTTCTTTTGTTTTGGGAGTTTATTTGAATGAAGTGTCATTTTGTCCTTTTTGCCTTTAATCACCAACCATCTGCTCCTCCGACCCATTGCCTTAGATTATATCAGAAAGGTTGGATTCAGACAATAATCCAAGTGGATTAGAATGAAGCATAGATTGGAGAGACAATCTCACTCAATGAAACTTCAAATCCAGAATGAGTGGACAAAGTCGGCGCTTTTTAGGTGACAAAAACTGAATAAATCCTCAGGATAAACGTACAGTACACACAGTTTGCTTTAATATAACATTAGGTCTCATTTTTAAGACGCACAAAATTGAAATTTGGTGAGTTGGTAGCTGAGACCCAACTCAACTTTCTGAATGCTAATCACAAGTTTAAGTTAACCACTATTTTTTTTATTTTTTAAAGCTCTTATTCAGCCATTTTAAGACATACAGAGTTGAAAACTGGCATAGCAGTAGCCAAGAACAAGCTTTGACGAAATCTGAATGCTAAATAAAAATTCTAAATGGCTGCCAGAGCTGATCTGAAACTCAACGCAACTTAAAACATTTTTAGCTAAAATTGGGTGTGGTGGTTGTTAATAAGGATCTCCATCATATAGTGAAGGCAAATCAAAGATCCAAGATGACAAACAAACAAAAATTCCAAGATGGCCGCCCTTGCTAAAATGCAAAATGGACCATAACTCAGTCATTTTGAGACGTGTTTGTCTCAAATTTTGGATGGTAGCATATAACAATGATCTCCAACAAACAGTAAATTCAAATCTTTATTTAAATTGAATGCACCCTCTCATTGCAGGGTTTGAACGGGTGCTTGAAATCCTTGAAAATGCTTGAATTTTAACAGAGTCTTTTCAAGGTTTGGGAAGTGCTTGATTTCTGTATAAAGTCCTTGAAAATGCTTGATATT
>NW_013953890.1:7198-8918 GCF_001266775.1 Austrofundulus limnaeus
GTGGGCAGGTTACAATAAAAAATTATTTTTTGTCATAATCATGTCTTGTGATTATTTGACAGGAGTTTTACTTTTAAAATGTAAGTGTATTTAATTTAGTTATGATGTAAATACAATAAAAATTAAACCAAGATTTATAATAATTATCATTTTGATCCATACATTGGTAATGTCTGACTGGGCCTCGTGTCACTTTATGTTCAACAAATTGGGCCCCGAGGTCAAAAAGGTTAAGATCTCCTGGTCTAGACCGTAGTTTCACTCACTGTCCTATTATTATCATCAAATGTCAATAAAACCTAATGAATGATGTTTATGTTGTATGCTTTTAAAGCTTGTTGTGTGTTCATCAGCATCTTTGCTGAGGTTTGCGCAACATGTCCGTATCTTCTAACAGGGAAATTCTTTCCTGTCCATCTTGCTCAGTGACCTGAGAGACTAAACCCATTAGAGAGGTATCAGAGTTGAATGGGCAGAAAGATGGCAAACAGCAGCATTGTCCAGTTGACATTTCCCCACAGATGAGTGGAAAATACACTCCCCTATCAGGTGTTGACCCTGATACTCATTGACATTAAGCGAGCCACGGTGCATCACAGCAGCTCGCCATCAGCTCATTAACCCGGCCGCCGTTCGCACCAATCTTCAGCCGGCCACATGAAAGAAAACGAGTCCCCTCGTTCTGCAGCCTTCGGGGGCTCTTCCTGTCACAGCTCGGCCACATTAAAGGAAAGCCTGTTGGTTGTGAAAAAGGTGTTTGAGTCAGTCCGCTGGCCTTTTGGAGACACAATGGAAGGCACAGTGCTTGTCCAGCAGGCTTCTGGGAGAAGTGAGAGTGGAGCAGTGATCAGGTTTGTAAAGCTAGCCCACAAAGGAGCCGATTGTTAGCAGCCACTGAGGTGATAACATCTCCCCACTTGGAAACTGCTGGTTCCAGTGTGTGTCGATCCAGGCCGGCGTCTGAGCCGACTGTTCAGACCTTTCTGCAACACAAGGGGATGTTTACACCTTCATGACCAACACTTGTCCTCAAATATAAAAATACCCCATTTGCTTAGAGCAGAGGTTCTCAAACTGGGGTCCGCGAGCTATATCTTGGGGGGGTCCTCAAAAATTTCAATAAATTGTTAATTTGGGTTTTTTTTTTTTTTAAAAAAGCATATGGTGAACAATGCACTGGACCAGGGGTGCCCAAACATTTTCCCTGAAAGGGCCAAAATTAAAATCAATCTGAGGGTGGTGGGCCAAATGCAAAAATATAAAACACAAAATGCAAATATTTGAAGTAAAGTTGTATTTTTTTTACGGTTAAGCTAGCAGCCAGTGTGGTTGCCCACATTTTCTTGTTTGTTTGTTTTCAGCCCACGGACATGGAGAAAATTCAACGTATGCTCGGGCAGAAAAGGCTCATGGGACTTTTCATAATTTAAAATTTGAGTGTATGTGGTTTTATAAGGTGTGCAAATCTAGATATGGACTTAAATATCTCTTGAAGTTACTTGTATTTTAAGTTTAATCTTAACAAAATTCAAAGAGAAAGTGAGCACCATAAGTTAAGACTATCTGACTACAGCTCCTTGTACATATAGTTGGACCAATGTTTGAAAAGACTAAGTGCAAATAAAGTATTTCTACATAAGACAGACGATTACAACCTAGTAACCAGGATAACTGCTGGTGGGCCAAATCAAGTGGCTTTGGCGGGCCAAATTTGGCCCGC
>NW_013953890.1:9282-10807 GCF_001266775.1 Austrofundulus limnaeus
TGGTCCAATACTGGCCCATGCTGTACTCAACTTGGTACTGCACCATAGTTTAATATTTCAACTCAGGAGTTCAGTGTTTACAATACTAATATGATTGTATTTTCATGTTTTACTATAATATTGTCCTMATATTGCTTTATTTTTGTAATATTTTTCAAATTGGTGACAACCATTACATTGGCAATGTGGCCACTTTCTGCACACATACAAGCCAAACCCTGGCCTTGTTCTCTGTCACAGCTCTATTGGTCTCATGGTTAATGCCATGGGCTTTCATGTGGGAGATCAGGGTTCGAAACCCAGCTACAGCAACTTTAACAGAAAATCTCTACAAACTTCATATTGTTACACAATTACTCTTATTACAAACACCTGCTGATTTGACAGGCACAAGCTGGTATAGAAAACACATTTGAACTTGGTCACAGTTCATTCTGCAAGTCCACTGCTGCAGGTAAAGCCATGCTACATGGCAATGCACACTTGTTTTTACATCGTAAAAACCCATGTGTAGTTCTCATTAATTTCCTTCCAGCTGTGCACCACACTGTCCAGTGCATTTCCACACCTCTGAGCTCTACATTTCGTGTTTGTCAACTCTATTTACAAATCCCTACAGACTCTTCTAATGTCTGCGACACATCTAAAATTAGATTTAATTTTCCAACCTGGTGGAGCATCTTTTAACCAGGAAACTCCAGGGATCGTTAACCAACACGTGGTCAGTTCTGAAAAAGCAACAATCACAAGAATGAATCACAACCAGTTAGAGTTTGGTCATTGATGTCCAGAGTGTGAAGAACAGACATAATGAAGGTACAACACTGAATATACTGATGACTCTTTTACATCTAATGTATTTGCTAATGAAGCCAAATGTATGACATCATTTTTTATCAGTAATCAGTAAACCATAGGAACATGTGAAAACAAATCTAAACATGCTGAAGCCACAAACACAAGATTCATGTGCTGCTGTCAAAACCTGGGACCACGACAGCTCCTCTTTGGGATTATCGTCTAAAACATCGGCAACCTTACTGTAAAGTCTTCGTGGCATTAAAGCTCCAATCAGACAGTTTTATATCAACTTCTGCTCCATCCTGCTCGTTATCAAACGGAGGAGCAGCTGCAGGAGAAAGGATGTCTTCATCAGCTCTTCTGATCACGTTCAGCCTGATGATCAGAGGTGATGAGCCCAACAGAAACCACAGAACAAGAACTGTCTTTCAACATTCAAACTACCCTTGAATTGTTGCTGTTTATCAGTCCTTACAGTCCTGTTCACAGCTGATCGATGTCTTAGATTTATAATAAATAAATGTAAAGTTCAGCATTAAAAGACAGCTCCGAATCCTGCAGCCCGCCCTTCATGGGCTGCTGTTTGTAAAGTTACACAGTCAAAAATTACCACCAATATTTTTGTTTTATTTAGTCTTTTATAAGAAAAAAGAACAGATTTATTTTTCAAAGTCAGTTTTTCACCATATGATTCATACATTTATAAATGTCATAGTTTATAAAC
>NW_013953890.1:11587-13505 GCF_001266775.1 Austrofundulus limnaeus
TTTAATTTGTAAGTTAAATATTTAGTTTATAAACTATGACATTTATAAATGTATGAATCATATGGTGAAAAACTGACTTTGAAAAATAAATCTGTTCTTTTTTTCTTATAAAAGGCTAAATAAAACAAAGATATTGGTGTAATTTTGACTAACTTTACAAACCCACAGCCCTTCAGTAAACGTGTCTTTGGCAGATTTGTTGTAGACTCGTCCAAACTTCCAGGTCCGTTTCACCTTTTCTTTTACTCTTTATAAACTTACATATGAGCGTTATAAAGCAGACTGAGTGTCACTAAAACAAGCAGTTTGTAAAAATGATCAACATTTCTGAAACTGTTCATTTCTCATGTAGTTGAAGTGAAATGTTTCCTGGTGTTTAAAGAAATAAAAGATGAACCATGTTTGGTCCATGCCCCCCCTCAGCAGTTCTCTCTGACCAGCACATACTTCATCAGCCGCATGGAGCCTTTCTTCCCTCTCCACGACGTCCGGTAGCGGCCCATCCTCCTCCTCTGACCCCTCCAGGTGGCCACCAGCAGCACGGAGCAGCAGCAGCCCAGCAGGACCGTGACGCAGACGGACACTAAGACCAGCACGGTGTGCGCGGCCACCTGCCACCCGGGTCCCAGCTCGCCCTCCACCCCCTGACCCCCTGCAGTCTGGTTCCTCTGGAGGCCGGCCTCGCTGCTGCCTGTGGAGCTCAGCCGAGTCCAGGTGGGTCCAGTGCTGCTGGGCGTGTCGTGGTGGGCCGGGGTTGGATGGAGGCTGGAGATGAAGGGAGCTGTAGCAGAAACGTCCAGAGGAGTCTGGGAGTCGGGATGGCCAGCTGGGACACCGGTGCTGACCGTGGAAGGTGTGGTGGAGTCCGGTGAGGATGGAGAAGCAGACACGTCACTTCCTGAAGACGGTGATGTTTGTCCAGAGGGAGAGGAGACAGATGTGAGCTGACAGGTCCTCTGTGCCGGGGTGGTGTGCTCTTCTCTGGCTGGAGTCCCAGGCGTCGGCGGGGAGGTGGAGGTCATCTTCTCAGGAGGAGGATGGATGAGCTGCCGCTTGTCGGGGGGCAGCGGCTCGGAGGCGTTCATCCGGCTGAAGTGGTGAGGTAACACTCGAACGTTGGACGTGAAGTATTTCCCAAACACCAACAGATCAGGGTCCACTCCTGAAACACCAAGACATTTTTCTCATTCTTTTACCTCTAAAAGAAAGAACAGTGTTGTTTAAAGCAGAGGTTCTCAAACTGGGGTTCCAGGACCCCCAGGGGTCCATGGGCCCTATCTTTGGGGTCCTCCAAAAATTTCAATAAAGTTTTATTTTGGATTTTATTTGAAAAAGGAATATGGGTTAAAATACACCAGTAAAACAAACATACCAAACCAAACAAAAACAATATTCTCTTAGTATTTAGGGGTTAAAATGACAGTAATTTTTTTCTAAAACAGTACGGGGTTTATGAGGGGGTCCTCAGACCCAAAACGTTTTAATCCCTGGTATAAAGTACCTCAAAGTGATAATTGAGTAAAAGCACAAGTATCTTATCATAAAGTCTTCTCTAAAAATATTACTTGAGTAAAAGTCTTAAAGTATCTGATATTTTTTGTACTTAAGTATCAAAAGTAAATTTCTGACACAAAATCTACTTAAGTATTAAAGTAAAAGTACTGAGTAAAAGTGAGCGGTTAGATTTTCCAAAATGACATTTATTGGGAGGTGACTTCTCCAAAAACTATATTTTCTAACAGCGTGCAGCTGTGATGGGTTGTGTACAAGCTAATAGTGTGTCAGAATGGTATATATTTATACTTCTCATCCAAACACAATTAAATTCACTCTATAGGAGAGTAGGGGTGTAAGAAAATATGATACACTGAAATATTGCGATATTTCATTTCCTGATACTGTATCAATATTCTAAAGC
>NW_013953890.1:16702-17720 GCF_001266775.1 Austrofundulus limnaeus
CAGACAGACAGACAGACAGACAGACAGACGTGACTGAAAACATTACCTCGCCCTTGGCGGAGGTAATTATAAGCACAAGGATATTGTAACTTGAGCAGAAATCCTTCTTTGTTCTCAGGTGTGCTGAGGTTGGTAGAGCTCATCATTGAATCAGGTAAAGGATAATAAAAGAAGAACCCTGAGGTGACTCACCGTTTGTGATGTTGTAGAGAACAACGTTGCTTCTGTGCGTCAGGATGCAGCTCTCCAGTGTGGGACAGTGCAGGTGGAGGCAGTTCTCCTGGCTGGTGTCGTGATGAAACACCGCCAGATTACAGGAGACTGAAGCAGAGAAGACAAAGAGTCAGATTAAAACACAGCCAGAGGAGGGCAGGAGACGGACAGAAACCTACAGTTCCTCGTGAGGCAGCAGGAGCGGCTGCACTTCAGCGCGCTCTCCTCCTGGTAAAACCTGAGCAGCTGCGCGCCTCTCCTCTGAGACTCCTCCATGTTGATGAAAATCCCCGGGAACCGTCGGATCCAGCAGTTTTTGTAGTAGGTGGTCTGTGAGCACCTCGACTCGGTCCGGCACAGCAGACTCAGGACCGTCACCAAACCCCATGTGGCGTTCATAGCGCGCGCTGGAAGTCACACCATGCTGAATCACAGCGCGGACAAAGCGGCCGCATAGCTGGGAGCTTTGGTCTCTGGCTTTTACAGGAACCAGTCCGGGTCCAGGTGGATCACTTTCTGCACACTGACTAAAGGGGGTGGGTAGGTAGGGTGGGTGGAGACCCAGCCGTGCGTAAAAAGTGTCCAGACTGTAGGTGTAAACTTTCAAGTGAAGTCTTTTTAAAGGGACATATGACAAGACTTGGTCAGAAAGATGAGATAAAGGCCAGTCCAGGTTAATTATAGACAAGTTATTCTCAAATTACTGTTAATTCAGAAACTTTAGCATTGGGCCTCATGCAAGAACCGTTGGTACGCACAGATTTGTTGTTAAGTTGTGCGTACGAGTGATTTAGGAGAATTTGTG
>NW_013953890.1:22003-23081 GCF_001266775.1 Austrofundulus limnaeus
TATATATACTGTATACTGTATGCACACAGTGCAAAGTATCATTTCAGTAACATTTTTTTTAGGAAACAATACCCACACTATCAGATTATCATTATTTTTCATAGTTATTTTTAAATCGTTCAAGGCCAAATAACATTTTAACATCACTTCAAAAATACCCCAAAACTGAACATTAAAACTATTTTAGGTAGATCTGTGAATACCGACACTACTTTTATACCGTGCCTCTACTCATTTGGTCCTTGCTCCTCAGCATTGGTGACCCTTGGTTTAGACTCACCTTTCCAGTAGAGGTCTCTCTCCTCTCACTCTCTGTGCTCCTCTGCCCTGACTCCACAGGTCAATAAGGACGGTGAAGTAATTATTATTAGTCTGTTATTATTACTATCCACTGATGATATTCAGATGTGAATAAGCTCAGCTCCTGTTTCACACTAAATAAATAAATAAATAAATAAATAAATAAATAAATAAATAAATAAATAAATAAATAAATAAATAAATAAATAAATAAAAATTTTACACCAAAATAATTCAGGGGGCTTTAATAGGCCTAGTGAGTGACACCACTGCTAGTCAGTAACTCGTTTATTGACAATGACAATAAAGTGTTTCTGATTCGGATGTAACAAAACTCCTCGTCATGTATTTTTCCTCTCAGAGACAGAAACTCTGCTCACTGTGTCTCAGAATGTTGCTAGCTATAGCACCGCTAACTCTAAATGCAAACAACAGCAGCAGCTAGCTGTAGCCCTGCTGTCACAACCGGGGCACTTCCAGCATATCTGTCATATCTGCCAGAACAAGTAGCATTTGTAAGAACTTATTCACTTCCTGATGTTTGAGTTTAAAAATGGAAACAGTTTGGTATGATGACTAGCCATTTGCTTGTCTGTCCAGTCAAGAACTTCATCTCTCTAAATGGAGGTCTTCAAGTAAGATATTCATTGTTCATACAAAACCCCCACTTCAAAAGAAACTAAAGTATAAGTAACAACAAACACGTCATAAAAAACGAAGGTGTGATGTCATCAGGCACCCGACAAACTAAAACTTTACTTTTTGGTCTGTAATATCT
>NW_013953890.1:25686-26912 GCF_001266775.1 Austrofundulus limnaeus
AGATAGAAGAGTTTGTTGAATCTGACGTGACATGTTCGTACGAACCCTTTGTACGAACAAAAGTAAGAGAAATTTAGGATAAAAATACGAACATGTTCTTGCATGAGGCCCAATGTCTTGCCTAAATAGTATTCAAAGTGGAAAAATTAGCAAGTTGTCAGGATCTTTTGGATGACGGTAATTGTTTAACATATAGCATAAACAACAAACAATAAGTATTCAGTTCACATGGGTTTCAGCACATAAAGGAATTGTGGGCAATGAAAAAGTAGAGAGGTTGGCTCAGTGCTGGCTCTAGCCATTTTGGTGCCCTAGGCGAGTTGAAGTGCAACCCCTCCCACCTCCCCGAACTATGTCCCACCCACCCCAATTTGAACCCTAAAAACAAGTTTGACAGTGTAAGGTACTATGGTAAACTTAGATTTATTTGCTTTCCCAGAAAGCAAATAAATAAATAACATACGTGTCAACTTGTACAGATTGTCTGTAAGTTATAAGGATTTTACATCATTTTGCAGGTAAACAGACGTATAGATCAATCTCACAGATTTTTTCAAAACCTCATTTTAAAATTTATCTAACATGTCAGAGCCTGTAGGATGATTAAAAACAATAAATAACATTAAACAGCCATCTTACAACCCTTTCTGCCGCTAGAAACAAGTTACTTTTTCCTCTCTCCTTTCCTCCTGCTTCACAGCGAGGCTGACCCCCCCGTGCGAGTTGTGTGGATTTTTCTGGTAAATTTATGGATTTTTGAGTCTTTTTATCAGGTAAACGTCTGAAGAGGTTGACATGTTTGGGACAACAAAATACAGACTTGTAATTGAGTTTGTCAACAAGACCCACTACCTGAGAGGCACTACTAGCCCCTCCCCCATCAGAGTGTCAGAGCAGGAGGAGTCAGTGCAACGTCAATCAAATCAGAGAGAGGGTGGGGGCGATTGCTGCATGGGGGGAGAAAATGTTTTATGGGTAGAGTAGTTTATTTTTCCTGTAATACTTCATTATAGCTGTTTTTTAAGACAAAGCTAATTGAAAGGGGCGCTGAGCAGAGTTACAACCAGGGATTACAAATTATTACTTTTTTCTGCAGTTTGGCGCCCCCTCCAGCAGATGGCGCTCTAGGTGACCGCCTAGTTCGCCTATGCCAAGAGCCACGCAAGACTCCACTGCTGAAGAAACAGCATGTTGAAGCTCCTTTAAAGTTTGCTGCACAACATTTA
>NW_013953890.1:27815-29276 GCF_001266775.1 Austrofundulus limnaeus
GTTTAAACCATAGAAGTTTGAGCTGGATCACAAAAACAGTGACAACTGTAGAACAAAAATAAAACTGGACAAAAAAAATACTTTGGTTCCTCAAAAACAGTTTTTTAAATAAATCCTGGATCAGTTTTTGAATCTGTTGACTTTTTCTTTACAAGGTGGGACATCTAACTGAGCATGTACAGTGTGAGTGTCATCACTCTGTTTCTGTTTGGAGAAAAATGACCTGTTGCAACTGTCCCCGGTCTGCCCTGCTGTTGATGATTTAACTCTGCCTGTTGGTGATTTGCTGTGCTGCATCATCTGCTTCACTAAAATCTCAGACTTTTCTTTAAACACTAACATTCTGATCACAAACAGAGACGTATAAACTCTGGTGTTATTTTAACACAACTAATAAAGTTTGTCCAACAAGAGTTTTAAATAATGGTTCAGAACTGACCAAAAACAAAAAATCCCATTTATTTAAATTCACGTTTTATTATTATATCCTTCAATTTTTTTTCTACACGTATTATTCTTATTATTAATTGTAAATAGATTTGTTTAAACAACAGTGCTTGAAATGAGTTGGAATTTTTTTCACTGAACCAAAAAAAAAAAAAAAATCTCATTTTTACCTGCATCATTACAGAGGGATTAGATTGGACAGATTAAAAGCACCAGTTTGATCATTTAGTTCAGTGAATCCCAACCAGGGGTACGTGTACGCCTTGGGGTACGCGTGCATATTACAGGGGGTACGTGGAAATATTTCCCAGGTGTGCAAATAAATAAATAAAAATAGGACTGGGATATGTAGGGCCCTATGATTTCCACAATACGGAAAATGCAAACAGAATCAGAAAAGTGACACAAAATGTAATCCTGTATAATACGCAGGATCTCACGCTATTTGCTCTTTTGGGGTATTTGATGTATTTTGTTCCTTCTCCTGCCTTTACCTGGTTTATTTATTTAATGACTTATTCACTTTCAAGGCAACATTTTTATCTTTGTTTAATTTGAGTTGAAAAAAAATGACTGAGAATTAAATATTCTGCACTGATAAAAATAACTTGTTAGATGTACTTGAAAAAAATCCTCGTAACGATTTGCACTAACGTTTGTTAAGTAAATTTAAATGCTACAAATTCATGTAATATTTACTCATCATTGTCTAGTAAAAGTTATTAAAAATATAAAGATTTGTGAATAAATCAGGTAAATTTTACTTAATTTGCTCAATTAAATCTTGTAACATATACTTGATCAAATTAAGTAAAATTTACCTGATTTATTCACAAATCTTTAACTATTTTCTTAATAACTTTTAAAATATTACATGAATTTGTAGCGTTTCAATTTACTTAACAAAAGTGCAAGTTGTTACAAGAATATTTTCTAGTAAATCTTACAAGTTCTATATAACAGTGCACATGCATCAAACACAATATTGTAGCATGACACCTCACAGGTACAGAG
>NW_013953890.1:32919-33894 GCF_001266775.1 Austrofundulus limnaeus
GTGTGTGTGTGTGTGTGTGTGTGTGTGTGTGTGTGTGTGTGTGTGTGTTAGAGCTGTTGGGTTTGAGTCACGGTGCAGGAAAAGTTGAGAGTTTTGACTCAGCGGCATCAGGTTCACACTCATTTACAGCTGCAGCAGAGCAGCACAAGGCCTGAACACAGAATGTGTAGTTAGTGTTTATTTTCATTACCTTATGCTTACACTCAGAAGAATTAAAGATTTGTTGCTGCAGTGACTTTTTTTATGCATGCTTACTCATTTTAATCCTGAATATCAGCTATAGGGTGCCGTTTGTAAAGTTACACAGTCAAAAATTACCACCAATGTTTTTGTTTTATTTAGCCTTTTATAAGGAAAAAAAAGAACAGGGCCCATATTTATAAAACTTTAGAATTCCCCTTAAGAATGCTGCTAATAGACTTAAGTGTAAAAAAATTCTTAGTTAAAAGCTGAGAGTAAAAGTCAGTTATCAAGCGTCTCGGTCCTACTTTAAGTGAAGTAAAGGAGTAATTCTTAAGTGTCAGTCTTACTTTAAGTGAAGTATAAGAGTAATTCTTCAGTGTCAGTCTGACTTTAAGTGAAGTGTAGAAGTAATACTTAAGTTTCAGTCTTACTTTAAGTGAAGTGTAGGAGTAATTCTTAAGTGTCAGTCTTACTTTAAGTGAAGTGTAGGAGTAATTCTTAACTGTCAGTCTTACTTTAAGTGAAGTGTAGGAGTAATTCTTAAGTGTCAGTCTTACTTTAAGTGAAGTGTAGGAGTAATTCTTAACTGTCAATCTTACTTTAAGTGAAGTGTAGGAGTAATTCTTGTGTCAGTCTTACTTTAAGTGAAGTGTAGGAGTAATTCTTAACTGTCAATCTTACTTTAAGTGAAGTGTAGGAGTAATTCTTAAGTGTCAATCTTACTTTAAGTGAAGTGTAGGAGTAATTCTTAAGTGTCAATCTTACTTTAAGTGAAGTGTAGGAGTAATTCTT
>NW_013953890.1:36252-39270 GCF_001266775.1 Austrofundulus limnaeus
AGTCTGGGCTTTAAAACAATAGGCTACTGGTATGGTTTGGATCATTTTCCCCGATGTTAGTGAACTGAAAACGTAATGATTATCAGGCGGAAGTTCTGCGGCTCTCGGTGCTCGGGGGAGGCAGAGGCGCTCGTCACTCGGCTTTAGTCTACGCTGTAATATACACTCTAACAAGTTTTTACTTTTGCATAAAACTCATGACAAAGTCGCATAAAAACATTTCATACTCTGTATAACACGCACACACCTACCTTTGTAGCAGCTGCTGTGTTAGCTTCCTGCTAGCTGTGAGGAGGTCTTTCCTCTCTTGTCTTGGCAGTAAAAGGGGATAAATGTACATTTCTCTTTTGTAACCTCCGTCTTCTCATTTCTGATGCTGACTCTTGAATATCCTCAGGTTAGAAATGCTGATTACAAACACAAGCGTGAGCTTTTAAAGATCAGTTTTCCCTGTAAGGCTATGATCCTCTGCTGTCACCTCCTCATCAAGAGGAAAAAGGATAAAAACTAACTACTGGATCGTACCTGCTGGTTAGTGGACACAACGACACACAACAGAACTCATGTTTTATACCAGTAGATCACAGATTATTTAACTTTTGTGACTTTTTCACGGACTAGTACTAGCAGCTAACACTAAAAACAGGCAGTAAGCAGGAAGTGGAAGGGAGGAGCGTGGCAAGAATTTAACCAGAAATACGTCATTAATGACCGTGACATATAGGCTACTTTGTGTAGCCTGATTGATTTGCTCCAAACCAGTAGATAAAAATACACCTAATTTGCATTTCTTTTATCTCATTTTTGCAACATTTTAAAAAATGCTCAAATTTTGCATTACAATTGGATTGTATTGCATTTACATATACATGTTTATAGTCAGCTGATCCTAAGATTGACATAAATGGGTAAAACCCAATTTTTACTGATAAAGATTTAAACTTAGCGTAGAAGTAGCTTAGAGTGATCCTACACATATGTTCTGAGTGCTAACAGATTTCAAAGATCTGTATTTAAAAGTTTGCAGATCACTGATTGGAGTTGTCTCTTATACCAACATATCTCATGAAACGCTGGACAGATTTTAATAAAACGTTCAGGAAATAATCACTGACTCTACAACTGATTAACTTTGGGAGTCACTCTAATTCAAGATGGCAGCCAAACTAATTAGACAACCCAAAAATGACTCAGTTTTAGAGACATGGAGCCAAACTCTAACGTGGTAGTAGCTGAGAGTCACTCAGAGTCAGAACTTTCTCAACACAAGATTATTTTAGTCCAAAACTCCGGCATGAAAACTGGTGGGTAATAATATGCATTCCTTCAAGGAAATACCAGGTCTTTGATTTTTTTAAGTATTTTAAAAGCTGATCATTTTATTGTCTTTAATTTGATGTTAGAGTGTTTAGAGCTGTAAAGATTTTGGAACTGTGAAAACAGCTGTCTGCAGCTGGAAAGCCCAACAAGCAGCAGGCTGTCGACTGAACCAAAACAGGCTAGTTTCAGGGCTGCGATGGTTTCAACCTGAAGGGATTATACTCTGTGGGTTTGCTGCTGTAAAACACAATGAATCAATGGGACAAAGATCAAGCTAGCTGATGGTGATGATAATCTGTGGCTGCTGCTCTACAATCATGCTTTAATGGTCCCAAGTTAAAACAAACAAGATATAGTGTTTCTTTTGGTCCTTTTGTATAAACATTAATCTGCACCATCTAAATGAACAAAATGAAACCGTACGGTTTGGATGTGTGTGTTTCTGTAGCTCAAAGGCTCAGAGTGGTTCAGCTCAGTGGGATTCAGAGCCAGAGAGCACGTGCTTTCAGCTAGAACCAAATCAGACAACCCCGCTGGCCGCCACTGGCTCTCACCGTGACTTTATTGCCATCGCATAGCCTGATCCCGTTCTCCTGACTTATTGTCAAAATATTTCCTGCCGTTACATTCCCAGCACGATTAGTGGGGATTAGGACCACTTGAGTACACAGGCGTGCTCACACTGTTCCTCCTGCCAAACACCCCTTTGAACTCACAACACAATCCGTAAGAGGCACTCAATGTACAGTTGTTTTTTTTCTTCAGGTTTTTGTAACAAACATCCAGATATGTTTCTGGGTCAGTCGGTGCACTTTGTAGCTGTGAGCAGTTTGCATGTCACATTCATGTTTAACAGGAATTCAGTTCTTGTTACATTTATTGCACATTTTTACCGTGATACAGGAAATTCACATACAAGCAAAGACTTAGATCCGAAATAAAAGTGTTAAGCAACCATTTATTTGATCAAGTATTGTGCAATTTTAAAAAAATTATTAAAAGTTCATATTTAAGACTCACTGAAAGGTCAGGGTAAACATCATTAGGGATTCATGAACGTCCCTCTGGTCAGTTTCAAGGATTACTGATGTTCCATACTGCCAATTTTCTTTCCGATACTGATACCAAACAAAATTTGGCTGGTATCGGCGATACTGATCCAATACTGATACTGTGTGATAACACACATAATGTGTCTGGTAAATCTTCAAAAGTATCGTTTTTCAAATAACTGCTTTATAAATAATACATGACATAGTAATTTATTTAATTACGTCTTTCTAGCCCTGACCTTATATTTGTTTAGCACAATTTAAAGGGCCGATTTTATGTGTTTCTCAGGCATATATTTAAATACTATACCATAATAAAGTATCTTTGTCACCTTTATCTGTTATTAAAATGCTGTTTTTATGTTTAAATAGAAAATAAACTTATCTTCTCATCACTTCCTCTTCTAAATGCCTTGAAATTGGCCTCTGTCTCTTTAAGAACCACCTTCCGCTTCTGTCTCGCCAATTTCGGTGCGGGGGTGGGGGCTGCCATGATGCAGTTTACTTGGCGTCTGAAAATACATTTCCTCAAAAGATATTTTGAATCTGAAAAGAGATTCACTGAGTGAGAAGTAGTAGAGCTCAGCAGACAGTTAGGTTTCACTTTCACCCGAGAGCCTGCAGGAGTCATGGGCTGGGTATGTGC
>NW_013953890.1:39280-43184 GCF_001266775.1 Austrofundulus limnaeus
CATTTCCTCAAAGGTATTTTTAATCTAAAAAGAGTTTCACTGAGTGAGCAATAGTGTTAAGAGCAGCAGACAGTTAAGTTTCACTTTCACTTCACTTTGTTACTACTGAGAGCCTGCAGGAGTCATGGGTGGGGTGTGTGGTGGTGGTGTGGGGGGGTGTGCTCTGTGATGAGGAGATTCGGCTTAAAGACACGTCCCAGAGGTGTTTCTGGTCCCAAAAGGCGTTTCTGGTCCCCACCAGAACTCGTTTTGCTCCTCAGCATGGCTTCATAAAAACACTGCAGGATTTCTCAAACATGATGAATGAGTCAGAGCAAGGCTTTGGGCATGTTTTTATGAGAATATAACATTATAACATGATATAAAACTCAAAAAAGTTGACTTTACATGATATTGCCCCTTTAAAATTCTTATTCTAAAGAAATATAATTTTTGAATAGTGAATAAAAGTGAGAAAAACGTTCTAAAAGTTGTTACGTTGTTATTTTGTAGCATGGTTTGTGGGTTTGCAAGAAGGTCCTTGGCCAGAGCTAATGCTGTTTTGGTGGGCCATTGCATGAAAAAGTTTGGGAACCCCTCATCTAGAATGTAACAACGGTCAAATGAAGCAGATTTTATGTTAAAATGACCTGCCATACATCTACAGACTGAGTGAGTGGCTTATGGCTTATGCATTACTCAAGTAGAAGAAAAAGTAGTTCTCTCCAACCACAAATGATCAAGAAAAGTGTGGAATAGTTTAGTTATTTTCCACTATTTTCCTGGTAATGATTATGTGAAATAACTAAAGTATCAAAGTATCGATATTTTGATTTTAGTATCTATTCTAGAACATAAAGTTCTGGTATCGGTAGTATCAATATTTCAGTATTGATCTGCACATCACTATCAAGGACATTCATTAAATAGTTGGTTAGAACTGTTCGTGTATATTAACATGATGCTCTGGTTGACTACCTGGCTGATGAGCGACACATGACGTGCACACCTTCCTGACTGGATCAGGTCCAGGACAGAGTTAAACAGAAGCTCAGCTCCCTGCAGCTCATTGTGAACTTTTTACTTCCTGTTTGTGGATCAAAGGAAGGTTTTACTTTCTACACTTTTTGTAGTCATCAGAGCCTTTGTCTTGTTTGTGTGTGTATGTGTGTGTGTGTGTGTGTGTGTGTGCAGTTGTGTTAAAGGTTGGGGTTGGCTGGAAACTCTGACTGCAGCACAAGCTGGTAGGATTATCAAGTGAAGCAGGTGGTGGGGGAGCAGGTGCTGTTGTAAAGCTAAGTTTAATTTAATTAACCTCCTGAACATGATAAACCAGATCAGCGGTGTCCAGTCAGTAACCGTGTTTCCATCAAGGCTTTTTGATGCTTATTTAGAAGTGTCGCATTAAAAATGCGAAAAAATGTCAGATAGAAACAGCAAAATTCGAAGAAAAAAATCCTCAATTCGCTAAAATGTTTTTACGCTCGCTTGAGGTGGTTTTTGGATGATTCGCAAAGTGGTTAATGAGCAAAACGGGAGATGGAAACACGTTTGCCGAATAAATACTGATGTAGCGCATATTTACCTCACGTGATGTTCAGTTGTTTCCGCTTTCCTGCCTCGTCCCAGATGCTATCATAAACGCTCGAAAACATTACGTTTATTTCCCTACGTCTCCTGGCACGTTAAACATAGCCTGTACTAGCTGAATAGATAGAATAATTACAACTTGCCCAATAGTCAGGCATTCACGAAAAAATATCGTTCAGTTGTCCGAGATGATTAGCCTCTGCTAGTTAGCAAGTTTCACTTCCTGTTTACTGCCGCAAAGCTTGTCGCTGACGTCTGACGTAATCACGCGTTGCGTAGCCTCGTCGGACATAGTCACGGGTTGCGTAGCCTCGTTTGACGTAATCACACGTTGCGTAGCCTCGTTTGACGTAATCACGCGTTGTGTAGCCTCTTCTGACGTAATCACGTGTTGTATAGCCTCGTCTGACATAATCACGCATTGCGTAGCCTCGTCTGACATAATCACGTGTTGCGTAGCCTCGTCTGACATAATCACGCATTGCGTAGCCTCGTCTGACGTAATCACACATTGCGTAGATTCGTCTGACGTAATCACACGTTGCGTAGCCTCATCTGACGCAATCACACTTTGTGTAGCCTCGTCTGACGTAATTACGCGTTGNTTTGTGTAGCCTCGTCTGACGTAATTACGCGTTGTGTAGCCTCATCTGACGCAATCACGCTTTGTGTAGCCTCGTCTGACGTAATTACGCGTTGCATAGCCTCATCTGACGTAATCACGCGTTGCGTAGCCTCTTCTGACGTAATCACGTGTTGTGTAGCCTCGTCTGACGTAATCATGCGTTGCGTAGCCTCATCTGACATAATCACGCATTGCATAGCCTCGTCTGACGTAATCACGCGTTGCGTAGCCTCGTCTGACGTAATCACGCGTTGCATAGCCTCGTCTGACGTAATCACGCGTTGCGTAGCTTCGTCTGATGTAATCACACGTTGCGTAGCCTCGTCTGACGCAATCACATGTTGCGTAGCTTCGTCTGATGTAATCACGTGTTGCGTAGCCTCATCTGACATAATCACGCATTGCGTAGCCTCGTCTGACGTAATCACGCGTTGCGTAGCTTCGTCTGACGTAATCACACGTTGCGTAGTCTCGTCTGATGTAATCACACGTTGCGTAGCCTCGTCTGACGTAATCACGCGTTATGTAGCCTCGTCTGACGTAATCACGCGTTGTGTAGCCTAGTCTGACGTAATCGCGCGTTGCGCAGCCTCGTTTATTCGCATCAAACAGTCGAGAAAGAAACTAGATGGAAACAGTCTTGATTCAAATTTTTATTTATTAAATTTTTTGCAAATTTTGAAAAGTTCGATAAAAATTCACTCTACAACTGGATGGAAACACGTCATGGTTCCTGGCTTTTCAGCAGGTCTTTGAGTTGTGTAGAATCCTGCTGATCACTCATTCATCAAACCAGGTGTGTCAAAACATCTAAAATATGTCGGATTTTGGCCCTCGAGGACCAGGATTAGGAACCACTCAGCAAAACCCAATATTGATTTATGGCTGCTGCAAAACTCCTAACACAGAGCTAACATGGAGATGAGTGTCTTGCTCAAGAACACTTCAACTTGTGGTTGGAGGAACCCAGGATCCAAACGCCTTCCAGATCAGCACTGCTCTCCCTCCTGATCCACAGCTATGTGTGTAGGTGTGTGTGTCTACACACACATCTGTGTGTCTGACTGGTAGCAGATGATCTCATGAAGCACCGGATAGATTTTAATGAAACTCTCAGAAAGGGATACACATGACTCACTTTTGGAGTCGACCCAGTTCAAGAGTTACGCCACAGCTAATCAGTCTTAGAGGACATAAAATAATAATTAGTTGCTCAATTTTACAATTCATTTAGCTAAAATTGGTTATGATTAGGGGTGTCCTATTACAGCTTTTTTACGTATGATACGATACCGATATTAAAGCCTTGAGTATTTGCCAGTACCAATATCGACCCGATATGATATTAGAAAAGATCCTCCTTGTCTTGATCAGGTCAAACAGTAAACAATAGTCAACAACTCTAATGGTGCGTTCACACCAAACGCGATTTCAGCATCAGCAGCATCAGGTTTACATACAAAGTCCATGGTGGATGCGCTTCAAGCAGCGTCGGGAAGTGCTGCGGCGCCTCAAGCGCGATTAGAGCAGCGCGATTTGAACGATTTGAACGATCTGAGCGTTCGACGCGCTGAGGCGCAAATCGCTGAAGTTAGAAAATCTGAACTTTTGCAGCTCGACGCCCAGCGTCAACCAATCAGAGAGACTCCACTGTGTGACGTAGCGACATATTTCCCGACGGGACAGTCGACCAGCGACCAACTTCAGCGT
>NW_013953890.1:44167-48149 GCF_001266775.1 Austrofundulus limnaeus
CCGTTGTACAACCATATGAGACCCAGAGGCAGAGTTGGTCCCAGCTTCTTTTTTTTCTCCCCCTCCTCTGCTCACTCTGCATGCTGTTTCCAGAGCAGGGAGCAGCAGCGGTCAAAATACCTCAGAAACTCAAACAAATAGGCTTTAATAAGCTAAACAATAGAGGTACATGAGAAAACGTGGTCATAACGAACAAAAATAAATAAATAATTAAATTGTGTCCATACCAGTCTTGAACTTTGGTCTCCCACTCTCTGGTCCAACACTCTACCCATTGACCTATTGGAGGCTTGTTGTGAAATGAGTTGCTCAACAACAACAACACTGTGACGGCTTTTTATACTGAGGAGGTGGAGCCTCACCTGGGGGTTGCTAGGTAAGGGGCTGAACGCAGGTTCAGATTGGTTGTCGTACTTTTGTGACATCACAAAATGTAGGAAGTATAAAACTTGTCGTTAATATACATTAAAAAATACATTTACTTACAGTAAATATGCCCCTGGGTGCAATTTTTTTGGTCATAGGACTGTTTTTTTAAGAAGTACATACCCAAAGTTGAGTAAAAAAACCTTTAAAAAGTGAATTTTGCATAATAGGTCCCCTTTAAATTACTTGAGCTGTTTCCAAGCACTGCTGGATATAAATCCTGAGCAGACTATAGGTGGACTGCTTGTATCGGAGTGCTGATATCAGAGATTTTAGATGCAGGCTGATATAATCTGATATTCATTTTTTGGCTAATATCAGACAGATTTATGATATGGATATTGAATCGGGACTTCCCTAGTTGTGATAGTTCAAATACCCTGAGCATTAACAGATCCCCTAAAGTCTTTGTTGAACTTTTGGCTTATAAGTTTTGTGGGTGATTTCTGTTCCTTCATGGAATACTGAGACTTATTTCTGTTTAAATGTTAAAATATATTTCAAGTTGTTTTTTTTGTTATGTTCAGTACTGTTCAAAAGTTTTGATTCACTATTTCTTTCTTTTTAATTTTCTTCCAGAGAATTAATTCCTTATAATCTTTAAATGTGCTCTTGAGCAAAAACAAAAGAAGAGATGTTGTCCCTCAAAAGACTTTTCCATTACATTTAGAGGTGCACCGTTAATGTGTTCAACTGATTTATTGGCATCGATTTCTTTAATTTTGGGAGATCTGAGATTGGCTGCTATTTTAGCTATTTCAAATTCGTATCTGCAGGTCAGACTCTTTAATAATCAGTGATCGGCCAGAAAACTGCAGTCGGTGTACCTCTAATTGAGTCTTTTCTGCTTATAAATTAGCTTGTACTTTAACACCTAAACAGATTCTGGTGCACAATTTGACCTGGAAAGCCAATAAATCCTAGCTGTTAGTACAGGAACTTTATGGCTCAAGTTTAAAATACCCTCACCTTCCAAAACAATTTTAATATTTGTTTTCGGTGAACGCCTTCAGATCGTGATCTCCAGCTCTCACTGGAGCGGTTCACAGCCGAGTGTGAAACGGCTGGGATGAGGATCAGTGCCTCCAAATCCGAGACCATGGTCTTGAGCTGGAAAAGGGAAGGTTGCCTTCTCCGGGTCGGGAGGAGGTCCTGCCCCAAGTGGAGGAGTTTAAGTATCTCGTGGTCTTGTTCATGAATGAGGGAAGAATGGAGCGGGAGATCGACAGGCGGATTGGTGCTGCATCTGCAGTGATTCGGGTGTTGTACCGGTCTGTCTTGGTGAAGCAAGAGCTGAGCCAGAAGGTGAAGCTCTCAGTTTACCAGTCGGTCTACGTTCCTACCCTCATCTATGGTCACAAACTTTGGGTAGTGACCAAAAGAAGGAGATCACAGATACAAGCAGCTGAAATGAGTTTCCTCTGCAGGGTATCTGGGCTCTCCCTCAGAGATAGGGTGAGAAGCTCAGTCATCCAGGAGGGACTCAGAGTAGAGCCGCTGCTCCTCCACGTCCAGAGGAGCCAGTTGAGGTGGTTCATCTGGTTAGGATGATGCCTCCTGGACTCCTCCCTGGTGAGGTGTTCTGGACACGTCCCACTGGGAGGAGACCCAGAGGAAGACCCAGGACATGCTGGAGGGACTATATTTCTCAGCTGGTCTGGGAACACCTTGGAATCCCCCAGAGGAGCTGGTCCAAGTGGCTGGAGAGAGGGAAGTCTGGGTCTCTCTGGTTAGGCTGTTGCCCCCGAGACCTGATCCCAGATAAGAGGAAGAAAACAGACGGACGGACGGTTTTTGGTGAACGATGACTGCAAATGCATAGACACTTTGTTTTTGTGTTCAAAACCTTGTGTCATACAACCATGGTGCCAAACAATTTTAAAGCGTTAAAAAAAGTTGTCATTTGTGTATTTTTTTTTTTTTGTCATTGGTATTTTTTTAGTAAGTGATTACTTTCCTGTAATAGATCAGGTTCAAAATGAGAAACACTTGTATTGCTCTGTTCAATTGCACCCTTAATTATATTAAACTGTCAGTCATCAACAAGAACCTACCTGCCTAGGTTGGCACCCCCCCAGGTTGGGAACCACTGAACTAACCGTACCAAGGCTAATATTATTGGTATGCAAACTGTTTGTGGGAATTTGTGATTAGTTATTTTTTTCCATGACATTCCAACCACATTTATTTGTGTTTGTTTGCAATGCAATCTGTGTAGACTTACGCACATACTCACATGCACACAGAAGGCCTGCTGGCTGGACATTTTACAGGAAGCACTGCAGAACATCAGGGGACTCAAAGGAAGCACAAATGGAAATGGTCGGGGGTTGGGGGTGGGTAGGCAGACTCACTTATAACATGTTGACCTGCTCTCCAAGATCTCTGCTGCCTCTCTCCTGAACACGCTCATGTTTGGGATTAGAAGTGAGGAAATGGTTGTGCTTTTGGCTTTCTTACCTTAAATGGACATGGTGACGCAGCTTCATTGCAGCAGGAAAACAGCTCATGACAAAAGAACAACTGTTCAGACTGACTCATGTGTCTGACAGTTCTTTCCTCACTCATCCTACCATTGTTCCCATTTGTATTTCCCATTTTTCTCCTCTTCGTTTGTTGATAGGAAGAGGCGGAGCTGTCTCGTTCCCTCCACCCTGATTTTTAAGTATGATGTGGAGAAACTAAACAAACTGGCCTGAAGAGAAAACAGGATATGAATCTGTTGCAACTAGTCAAACACCCCCTGTACCCCTTCACTATACATCCAGATCAAGACGAGGTTATTGTTGGGTCCTGCAAACCTAATAATAAAAAAGAACAAGACAATAATATGTTCTGACAGCCCATTTATAGCTTTAATTTACATTTAGAAATGCACCAGCCACACTTATCTGTCTGTGATTCTGATTATAGCCGACTCCAAATCCTCTTTAAGAACTTTATTTAACAGCATGCAGTTTTTTCTTCTTATCTGTGGTTCAGTATAAAATTTGTCTCCATAAATGACTCTACAGCAGCAACAGTTTACAGAGTTTTTTCTGTCTGTCACTGGAAATCCACAAATATAAATAACTGTCCTCCTGGTTTTTGCACAAATTAAACCAACTTAAAGAAAAATATTAATCAGATTAGAGCTCTTTAAAGAAAAAAGTCTAGTCATTTTTGTCAGTCTGTGTGTTTGTTGTCTTTTTGTTTCTGTTTCTCCTCAGTCTGTTATATAAACTGTGTTACTATGTGAAGTTGGTCTGATGAAGCATTTGAATGTATCCATTCAATCATCAGGTCTGGTTAGTTCAAATGTTTACGTGACTCCCAGTGACTGATTCACTCAGCATCTTATAACACAGGCATCAATTTGGTGCGTTTACTGACCAAAAGAAAAATATAATTTTTGGGTGTTGGATTCATTGGACACCAGTCCAGTCTGTGAAAATACAGTAAACACTACCTCACACTGATCCAAATGTCGAGTTTTGATCTTTCAAGTGTATCTTACCCCCCTGTGAAAAGATAACTCCGCCCCAAGGCAAATTTGAAAAATGCATCAAAGTGGGTA
>NW_013953890.1:49218-51740 GCF_001266775.1 Austrofundulus limnaeus
ATGTTGGTACATGTAATATGATAATTCTGTACTGTGGAGATCATTAAGAGTCGTTGTCGGGTGAAAAAATCTTTTGCTAACACTGTGTTGACTGTGAACTGGAAGTGTTGGGAGTGGCACCAAGTGCTGGACTGGATGTCCGTGGCATAGAGGCTATTAAGTAACTCTAACCTGTTATCATTGGAGAAAGTACGGAGCCCGCGAGAGGACATGGAGGGATTTTTTTCTTTTCACGTTTCCACGCAAAAGTATTGCGTTACCTCGCAAAAGTGATTAAACACTGTTGTGCCTGCCGGTTTATTAACACATTCACCTGCTCACCATTAGTGAGTTAGCCTACTGCTTTAATTCAGCGTCAGAATGAACATATCACACAGCCACGCATGGGAGAATGTCATATGCTGATATTTTAACACAATGCAGCCACACAACATTAATGACAATTTCATGAACTTGTGGCGACACATCCTGTTTTGGTAACTGGATATTTCAAAATAAAAGTCTGATTTAATTCAGTTCATATACAGTACAAATCAATTTTTTTGTGTGGGAGCGCAAAACAATATTGCGAGGTAACACAAAAGTATTGCGAGGGAACGCAAAAGAAAAGATTTTCTCTGTTTTTCTATTTTGCCAAAATTTCAACCATGATCAGATTTTTCTGTGTTGCTGTTTTGTGAGATGCCTTTTGTAAACGTTCATTTATTGTGGTTAAATTATTAGAACTTCACAAAATGCTTATTCTTTTCAGGTTTTGATAAAAATAATAAAATATATAAATTTTGCCCTTCCAACAATCGTAAGGATGCCTGGATTATCACAATGGCCCTAAAGATAATCTGATAAGATATTCCTGTCATGTGTGGTGTGTTAAGAGTGAGCTATTTGGCTCGGAAGTATGTTGGGACCATTCCAACCTCAAATCATGGATATTCAGGATGTCGGATTGTCTTAATCTGATATCCCAGCGTGTTTTGGTGTTCCCCCGAAGACAAACGAGACCGAATGTGACGTGTAGCCAATCAAGCGAGGTGACAGTAATACAGATTGCAATTCAAAATGCAGACAACAAAACAAATGCTGTAGAGACCACAAAGTCCAGTGGGGGTCTGACGTGTCTTTTTATTTCTCTGTTAAAAATAGTCCACATATTATCACCATTGCTTCTTCCTTGTTTATTTACTCTGAGGTCTCGTTTGATCTCAACAGGTCTTGTGAGACATTTAAATGTTTATGAGTGAAATCTCTTTGTTGAGATGTGTTGTCTTTGACATGTAGCTCTACACCACACACTTTAGGACCAAACCTGTTATATCTATTAGTTTTTATCATCACGGGTGAGGTCAGTCTTTGTAAAATCTGTCCGTTTGACTCAGGAATTACAGAACTAAACACCAGGATTGAAAGATACAGAAAAAGAACAAACCAACATAAACGTATCATTATACAAGTGTAAAATAGTGTGTAATATAACTTGACAGTAACGTAAAAGTTTATAAAATACTTTTTGCATGAACGGCTCTAAAATCTTTCAGAAAAGAGTTGTTTTAAGGCAGCAGTAATCCACTTTGGTCTTGTCTCAGTTTTGGTCAGTCTTGTCAGGATTAAACTGAATTTCTCCAAACTGATGCTTTACCAAGAGCTGCCTACAGGTAAGATAATAAGTGCTTATGGTGTTTCCAGTGAACCCCACCATGGCTTCAGGAACTGTTTCCAAATCCAGACCTTTGGCCCTCAGTGAGGCCTGTGACTGCAGGCGGTGTAACAAACAGCATCAAACTGTGGAGTGGTGTACCTACTACCCTGCAGCCTGGGCTGGCACAGGTTGTGTGTCTCCCTTTGGACATCATGATCTCATCGCTGTGTGACTGAGTCTCCTGTCTGATCTCATGGGTGTGTTGGAGGGTATTTTGGACGAATCGGTTGCTCACACTGGGAGTGGTAGGGCATCTGATACGAGTACATCAAGCAAGGGGTCTTTGACTTGGAAGTTGTTTAACGTCTGAAATGTGAACCGGACTTATTTTGAAAGACTCACTGTCGCTCTGATGAAAGCAGCTTGTCCTTTGCTCTGTTGGTCCTAGAAAATCTTTTTAAAAAAATCCTTTAATCTGAGGAGGATAAAGGAAACGATAAAACACGTTGTTAGGAACGAACAACTTGAAATTTAGTGTCTTTCACACTTTTACCTGAGTTGAAGTAATATTTTTCTTTAAATCAGGGGTGGTCAGTCCTGGTCCTGGAGGTCCGCAGCCCTGCATGTTTCACCTGTTTCTCTGCTCCAACACACCTGATTTGAATGAATGGATGATTATCAGGCTTCTGCAGTACGGAGGACCAACACTGACATCATTAGAAATAAAAGCAGAATTATATGAACCACTAAATAAATACATTTAAAATGCACCAATTAAAATAACAAAGGAGAACTTTATCTCATGTTTTTTGTTTGAAATGACTTTAATATTTATTTTTCCAGGTTAGTATAAATTAGTCTATATATTTTAACACATAATTTAAAT
>NW_013953890.1:52253-53251 GCF_001266775.1 Austrofundulus limnaeus
TCAGTGACTGAATCAGGTGTGTTGGAGCAGGAAAAACATAAAACATGCAGGGCTGCGGCCCTCCAGGACCAGGATTGCCCACCCCTGATTTAAAGGTTAACCACATTTAATAACAACTTGTCTTTTAAATTTACAACGCTTTTTAAAATGACTGAAAATTACGTTTTTTCTAAATTCCTGCAAAAGAACTGTAATAATCTTTGGACTGCTTTGAAAATCCTGTTGGATATGCATTATACACTGCATTTTAGAGTGAAGATAATTTGCAGGGAGCTGGAGGAAACCGCCCTGCTGTAATGTGAGGAACTCAGAACAGCCAATGTCGTGTTCGTTTGAGGTCAAGTAACTGTGAGGATTTTGACAAATGTCCTTTGATTTGGCTTTTCAAGAATTTGATTGGAAGGAAATGTGGAACATTTTCTTAATCCCTGGGAAATTAAAGAAAAATGGATTGAGGGGCTCAAACAATTGCCTGGGAGGTGCCCCTCCTGATAAACACGAAGTGGTTGAAGAGCTGCAGCCAGCGTGTGAATAAACTGAGCTGTGCTGTTTAAACCACAAAATATTTAAACAACACAAACATCCGTCTTTCAGCTGTGACATGTGTGTGTGTCTGCCCTTCTCTATGTGTATGTGTGTGTTTTTAGTGGATCCTGTCTTTATGTGGACTAATAACCCTCACCATCTTTTCTTGTGATGCTCTCCACAGCAACACAATTTTCTTTTTGCTCATGTGGTGAAAGTTTAAAAACCAGATGAACCTGAGTCAGTACTGTACGTGTTGGAAAAATCTCTCCGCTACAAAATGTATCTAAATTACAGTAAAAACAATCCTGTTATTTCCATTTTTGTGTTCAGTCGGTGAACTGTGGCAGCTATCTTTAATTGGTTTGACATACATTTAGTGATTCCTTTCTATAAGTCTTCAGGGGCGCCAGCAGGGGGGGCAGGGGGGGCCCCGCTCCCCCCCCACAAAAATAAGCTGGCCACCCTAGTGC
>NW_013953890.1:54251-55622 GCF_001266775.1 Austrofundulus limnaeus
GACGTGACATGTTCGTACGAACCCTTTGTACGAACAAAAGTAAGAGAAATTTAGGATAAGAATACGAACATGTTCTTGCATGAGGCCCATTAATTGTTTTCTTATGTAGGTAAAAATCTGTTTAACAACCTGCTAAAACACACCAGAATGCAGGAAATGACATTTACTTCTTTAAAATTTTTATGGGGGAGGACCCCCAGACCCCCCACCAGTGGATCCCCCCAACATTATAAATACTTACTCTTGTTTYTTGTCTCTGAATGTCATAAAATCAGTGATATTATCAGTGATATTACAAATTGAACATTTATTGGCCATATATTAATAATATATTAATCCATATATTGCTATAGTTTTCAATTTGTCATTTTTACAAACACATCATAAACATTTCTGTTATAGATATTAGTTTTGGTGTGCCACCCCTGGTTTTTCAGTGCTCCCTCACCCATGGCCCCCCCTGAAAAAAAATTCTGCAGGCGCCACTGGAAGTCTTATTAAAATCTGTTGAATATTTCATGAGATATTTTACAGGAAATTACATGATTAGTTGTAATTTATGGCTAGGCCTGACACAATAACAAATTTTACTGGACGAAAAATTGTCTCAGAAATTATTGCGATAAACGATAAAATTGTTAGAGACCAGTTTAAACTAATATAATGATATTACAACCCGTTTACATTAAAATTTACATAATGTAAAAAGAACAACTGTTGTCAATCCCAAGGCGTTGCTGTATGAAGGCATCAGAAATCTGAAGACGCTCCTCGGGCTAAATGTTCACGGGCTTTCATGCTACAGAGGTTAGAGACCATGTGCCTGGCAAATACCTGACAGCAGAGTTCACTCCTCTCTACTCTAAGAAGTAAAAAAGAGGGAGACACAAAGAAAACCAAAAAGCAGGCATATGAAAATTGTTGTCTTCATTTTAACTTATCTTTTATATGATTAATTGATTTACTTTGACAGGCCTATTTATGGCTGCCCGTGATAATAATCTTTTTTTTTTTTTGATAACCTGACTGCTTGTGCCTGATTCACTGGCATTGAAGTGTGAGTGAGCCTCGCTTTAGAAATAACATTTTGAAAGAAAGTCCCAAAATGTGTAAATAGGTGTCTCTGCAGTACATAGGTGTAGTTTCCTGGCTGTGTGGGCAGGGTTTGTCCTAACCGTGATTGGCAAAAAATAAATAAATCAGACATTTTTTTAAAATCCGGAGTTTTCTCTTGAATCAAGAGGGTCTTCCCATAAAATGAAGGATTTTTTTATAATCTCCTGAATTAAAAAACAGAAGCACATAATACATATTTCAACAATTTATTTTGCAGCTGTATTAAATACTGACTGAAAAAAATGTGTATTTCTC
>NW_013953890.1:56622-58545 GCF_001266775.1 Austrofundulus limnaeus
AGACCCCGCCCTGACCCACAGACCCCTCCCTGACCCACAGACCTCTCCCCGACCCACAGACCCTCCCTGACCCACAGACCCATCCCTGACCCATAGACCCCGCCCTGACCCACAGACCCCTCCCTGACCCACAGACCCGTCCCTGACCCATAGACCCCACCCTGACCCACAGACACCTCCCTGACCCACAGACCCCTCCCTGACAAGAACAGCAGGACAGCAAAAGTCACACTTCGGATACACGTGCAGGGCGCATCCACCTCAACAGTGTGGATGTTTTAAACCTTCACGTTTAAAGTCTGTATTTGTTACGCGCGCGCGGGGGGGGATGCGTGCGTGTATGTGTGTGCGCGGGGCGGGGGTGTCTGCCGCAGATAACAGAGCAGGCAGGAGGGGGAGAGGATGAGGAGAGTAACGGTGGACTTATTTCTAATTTTATCTGACTTATTTAATTTAATTTTTATTGTTTTTATCGTCCTGCAGGCTCTGAGAGAAAATTAATTTGAAGCTGAGTTTTTTTTTTTTTATAAAAATCGTTAGATTACTCTGAAGCAAAATGAGGGAAAATCTGTGTCAATTACAGACATTCTGTTCAGGTGAGCAGCTGTCAGTCAGCACCTGTCAACCTCCAGACACATGACGGAGCGTGTCTGAACCAATCACTGATCATCTGACTGATTTAAATACATCTTAACATTCATGAGGTACTTTACATTGACTGTTTATGGTTGAGTGTGGGCTTGTAGAGGGTAGAACCTGAGGTTGGACCTCGTGCACAAACTCTGACGTGCGGCTGTGATTTATAAAGGAAAGACGCACAGAAACATGCGTACGCACGGTTTTATAAATCTGAATTTTTTTATTTTTTTTTTGCGTACGCCATTTCTGCCTTTTGGCCGTATGTTCACTTTTAACATGGTTTCCACGCAATCCTTTATAAATGAGACCCCTGAACTTTTCTGTAGTCACTTTTATATTAGTTGTCTCAAACACAAAAGTTTATTTTTCTTTAAAAAAAACTGCTTTCTGTATTTCTCTAAGAACGACAGGAGCCACATGTCTGCTGGCCTTCAGAGCAGCTTCAGATTTTGGATTAGGATGTGGGAGGGCGAGTTCAAACAGTACTGTGGGGGTACCCTGACACACACCGGCTGCCTCGTGGTCACCGGCCCGACCCTCGTGGTCACCGGCCCGACCCTCGTGGTCACCGGCCCGACCCTCGTGGTCGGCGGCGTGCATCGTGCCTGTGCTGGGCCCACTCTGAGGATGGCATGGCCGCTGCCTCCACCTGCTCTGCCAGTGTGACCTGTCTGTCAGCAGCAGCCAGACACACACTCACTGCAGAGATATGAGCTCCGGGAACACTCAGAGACTGCTGCAAGCTCTCACACAGACAGGAGTGTACACTTACTGATAAACTAACCTGATAAACACACACGTCCAGCTTTCAGTGCTGACACACTTCACAGCTTGATGCCTGATTTTTGCATGTGTTTGCATACATTTATTTACATTTGTGCATGCAAACACTTCGGAGCATAGGCTTACCTACATGTGTTTTTAATGAGGTTTTCTTTCTTCATTTAACCAAGTAGATGTCTGTTTCTATAAATATCAGCGCACAAATAAACTCTACATATTCCTCATTCATCTTCGTCACATTGTCTGTTTTGGCCCGACAGTCTTGACAGATATAAATGGAGCTAAAAGAAAGTATTGCATCACATTGTTTACTTAGTTTGCTAATGATTAATTAATTTTTTTTCTAATTTTTGTGCAAAAGACACAAAATAAAAGCTATACAACTCCATAGCTCAGTAGGATCAATTTACAGCGGGTAAAATAAGTATTGAACACGTCACCATTTTTCTCAGTAAATATATTACTAGAGGTGCTAATGACATGAAATTTTCACCAGATGTC
>NW_013953890.1:59215-59919 GCF_001266775.1 Austrofundulus limnaeus
GATTTTACTGTAGAATTTTGGAAATACTCAGTCAAATTACCTCATTTTGAACATCCAGAATTGATGTTTTTGTCATATTCAGATATCTTTTTCTCCAAAACAATAAAAGGTGACAATAAAGTCTCTTTGGATTATGTTAAAGGATGACTTGTACTGTGACTGGAATAAATATTTCATGATTTTACTGTAGAATTTTGGAATTACTCAAAGTCTAAGTACCTCATTTTGAACATCCAGAATTGGTGTTTTTGTCATATTTAGATATTTTTTTCTCCAAAACAATAAAAGGTGACAATAAAGTCTCTTTGGATTATGTAAAAGGATGACTTGTACTGTGACTGGAATAAATATTTCATGATTTTACTGTAGAATTTTGGAAATACTCAAAGTCAAAGTACCTCATTTTGAACATCCAGAGTTGGTGTTTTTGTCATATTTAGATAATTTTTTCTCCAAAACAATAAAAGGTGACAACAAAGTCTCTTTAGATTATGTTAAACGATGACTTGTACTATAACTAGAATGAATATTTCAGATTTTTACTGCAGAATTTTGCAAATACTCAAAGTCAAAGTACCTCATTTTGAACATCCAGAATTGGTGTTTTTGTCAAATTTAGATATTTTTTTCTCCAAAACAATAAAAGGTGACAAAGTCTCTTTAGATTATGTTAAAGGATGACTTTTACTATGACTAGAATGAAT
>NW_013953890.1:60705-61417 GCF_001266775.1 Austrofundulus limnaeus
CTGCAATCACCCCGCCAGCAGGTGCAGCCTCTGCCTTCTTCCTGCCACATTCTACCCCCCCTTTTTGTGTCGTCGCCCCGACGACTCAATTCCATGGTCTAAATAGAACAAAGATAGGGTTGGCTGTGAGAGCAGGAGAGTTTACAGCCTGTGGGGCTTCACCAGCAGGTCTGGGAAGATGATTAATATTAGAATGCTGGCCTGCAGTCGTCCTTGCCGACCGCCGCAACACTGGTTCACTTTGAGCCCTAGAAGGACCAGGTGAATGACCAGAAGATGCCACTCCCCCATGAGTGGCAATGCCTGATAGGCCTGGCGACTGAGGTTGTGGATCCCCCGACTGAAAAGGTTGGNAACGATATTTGATCTCAAAGTCAAATAATGCCAGCTGGGCAGCCCAACGCTGCTCTGTTGCTCCCAAATTGGCCGAAGCCAAATGACTCAACGGATTATTGTCCGTAAAGACCACACATTTATGGCCCAAAAGGTAATCCCGGAATTTTTCAGTCATAGCCCATTTAAGTGCTAAAAACTCTAATTTCATAGAGCTATAGTTCAACATGTTGCGTTCTGTAGGTCTTAAACCCCGGCTTGCATAAGCTATGGGTCTCACTTTGCCTTCTTGTTCTTGTGAGAGCACAGCCCCCAAACCACCATAACTTGCATCTACCTCCAAAATGAAGGGAAGTGAAAAATCTGCATAACCCAATAC
>NW_013953890.1:62417-64119 GCF_001266775.1 Austrofundulus limnaeus
ATCCTTCTTTTTAACCAGCACAATAGGACTAGCATATGGGCTGCTGCTTTCCTTAATTATTTGTGCCTCCAGCAATTTGTGAATATGTTCTTTAGCTGCCTCATACTCAGAAGGGGGTATGCGTCTGTAACGCTGTTTAACTGGTGCGTCATCCAAAAGAGGGATATCATGGGTGACTAAATTGGTACACCCCAAATCGCCATCATGTGCAGAAAAGACTGAGCAATAACCCTTAAGTAAAGTTCTTACTTGACCCTGTTCCTCAGCTGGCAGTCCAGTCATATCCAACGCCTCTATTTGCTCACGGACGGAAGGAGCAACAATGGTCTCTCCCATAGCGGCGATCTCTGACGATACTGCTTGGACACCTGCAGGTAAGCTGACAACATGAACAGAACTCAATGTACCAATACAGGTACGAGGGTGTAAAACCACATCTGTAATTCCCACATTCACAATGGGGATATAAGCAGTTCCCCTTGTAACCTGGACCAGAGAAGGGGAAATGAGGAGCCCAGCAGGAAGGCTGGAATCCAAAGATTCAAACAAAACAGCGTTACCTGAATAGCTGTCTGAACAAGTGGCTGGTATAGTTTTCAGTGTGCCACCAGGAATATGGTGGGCCTTCTTACCACACACTTTTACTTTACCGTCATCTAACGGTCGAGTGGTGGCCTGATGGCATCTGTGGAGAGCCTGTTTAATGGACTCAGGAGCCCTGGAAACAGCCGGTGAGTTAAACAAAGTGGAACCATGCTGATCAAATAGCTCACCATAACAGCGATTAATCACATTCATCCCCAAAACACCGGGAGCCTGTGATGATACACCACCAGGGGGATCCTTGACCACCAATACCCCACACCGACAAACTACCTTACCACAGAGTTCCATATCCAGCTCTAAATAGCCTATGTAGGGAATGGCAAGGCCATTGGCAGCTCTAAGCTGAAGCCAATGACAGGACTGCAGTTTCTCCTGACCCCATAACTCAAAATGTTGAGTAAAAAAACTCTCAGTAACTGTAGACACCATAGAACCAGTGTCTACCAAACAAGGAACTTTAACTCCACCCATGCTTACAACCATATGTGGACACGATGACACCAGATTAGAACCTTCCTGAAAAACCCCACCCCTAGAGCCAACAACTACCCCACCCGAATCGTGGCTCAGCGACTCGGTGGGAAATAGTTTTCCGCAACCTGAGGTGATTTCTCAGAGGCCCGTACCGGAACCCGAACCCCATCACAATCCCTAGCAAAATGGCCAGCTTTCTGGCAGCGCCTACAGATAATGGAGTCTCGAGAACGGCCCTGCTGGCTGGGTTTTTGCAAGCGAGCTATACTCTGGGTAAGTTGATCAAGCTGCGACTGCTGCCGCTGCAACATGTCCCTCAGCTGGCTCAGTTCGGAGGTGTGGTGTGAACTAATCGCCCCTTGAGGGCAGCTCTGCACGCCATACTGTGAACCAAATACTAAAGGTGCAGAAGCTTTTAAACCGAGTACACTACTCGGTCGCACCTCCCGCTCCCAGCGAAGTGCCTCGGCCCTAACCTCAAGCAAGGTGGCTGTTGGCTTCCCGCGCGCAAACTGCTTTAACTCACGACGAAGAGCCCCATCACACACAAATTGATCACGCAGCAATGACTCTGCATTTTGAAAATCTCTAGGAGCACGGGATTTCACAGCCTCCATAAGAC
>NW_013953890.1:65119-65631 GCF_001266775.1 Austrofundulus limnaeus
ACGAAGAGCCCCATCACACACATGCTCAACAAATTGATCACGCAGCAATGACTCTGCATTTTGAAAATCTCTAGGAGCACGGGATTTCACAGCCTCCATAAGACTCATTAAAGCCAGCGAAAACTCCTGCAGCGTTTCACCATCCCGCTGACGGCGAGAGAAAAATGCTTCCTGCAGTGCCACATAGGATTCATAACATCCATATAATTCCTTTAAAATGGCCATAATTTTGGTGGGATCTTCACGCTCTGTGATAGGTCGAAACTTTATTTCATCGCGTGCCTCCCCCTCTAAGTGATCAAATAAAAAGTAGGCCTGATCAGCGGTAGACAAATGACGTACCCTCATGCAGGCCTGTACTTCCTCAAGCCACTCAGTTAAGCCAATGCCTCCTTTCCCTCTAAACATGGGGCATTTTCTATCACGTGGCACAAAAACAAACCTCTCCGTTATAGAAGGGCTTGCATCAGAAGATGACCCGACTGTAGGTTGTGCAACACTAGGTCCAGGCC
>NW_013953890.1:65663-67531 GCF_001266775.1 Austrofundulus limnaeus
AATAAAACCATAAAATCCTTGTGCTCGACAGGCACGGCCAGATGAGCAACCCAGTCCAATCCAATCTGCAACGGAGCGCGATCAGCCGCTCTTTGTTCTGGTCTGGGGGGGTGCGAGGCGCATCTCGTACGTTGGTCTCTCTCTCGCTCTCGGCCACTCAGCGGTGACTCAGTCCGGGCAAAGCAGCAGCGTAAGTGTGGCAATCGTTTGAGATCCCTAAATTACAAAAGCAGTTTAAAATAAAAAAATACAAATAAGATTTGTCACTTATTCCACGTACCGATCAGGCCAAACTCTCCACACTTGCACCCAAATGGGATCGCTTCACAAATGTTGGCACTTTACAGGAACCACTCCACCCACGATCAAACGTGGAGGTAAATACGCCGGTCTGTTTCTGCTGTACTCGGCACACAGACAGCTCAACACGGAAGCGCGGTGCGCGACGTGTCAACAGCAACAAACAAAACGTCCCAGTCCGCAGCTCACCTCTGCTTTTATACAGAGCGCCCTCTGGCRCTATTGGCCCACTTGCAATCACCCCGCCAGCAGGTGCAGCCTCTGCCTTCTTCCTGCCACAGTKGGTTTATGTGGAATGGAGAGATCAGGCAGGTATGTTGAGGAGCTGATGAACACAGAGAAACGGGGCCAGAGTGGAAAGGTCAATGCAATTGTTACTGTTTGTGTTGTTAGTTGGAAACAGAATGACTTATGTTTTCTTCTCTTTAAAGATTAGGATGTTTAAAGCCATTCAATCCCTGATATCAGCCAGGCAGTCAAGAAGAGGTTGGATGCAGTGTGGGCCAGCCTGTTTCAGAGGAAAGTAAATTTGACAGTCATCCACATAAAGATGAAATGGTATGCCATGTTTATGAAAGACTGCACCAAGTGGCAGTAGGCGTAAGGCAAAAAGAAACGGTCCCAGAATAGAGCCCTGTGGTACTMCCCATTGAACTGGTGCTGATGAGGACATTAAGTCAATACACAGAAATATCTTTCTGAAAGGTAGGACTTGAACCAACTGAGGGCTGAACCTGTGATACCCACCTCCTTCTCCAGCCTGGTAATGAGGATTTTATGATCAATAGTGTCAAAGGTTGATGTGAGGTCTAATAGCACAAGGAGGACCGATTCACCAGAGTCTAGGACTAAGAAGATGCCATTAAACACCTTCAACAGGGCATTATCAGTGCTGTTATGGGATCTGATGCCTGATTGAAATGTCTCCAAAATTTTGTGATCCTCCAGGAAAGGTTTGAATTGAGTGTCCACTACTTTTTCCAACAGCTTTGCAAGTTCTCCCTTTCCCAAGATCGGCAACAAGCTTTTATCACCCATTTCACCTTATCGTTGCATCTCACGCTCAGATTCCAAAACAAAAGCATCTCTCTCCATGAGGAAGTTTGCATAAGTAATGCCTTTCCTCTGTCAATCAATCCAAGAGCTAATCTACGAGCAGCAGTCTGCTGATGTCACAATTGTTAGCTGGCTGTGCTCGCTTCTACCTAAGTGTGCAGTTGTGCAACCACAATTACACCAACAGATTTATACATGTGGAGGTTGGGYTAAGTGTCTTGGTCAAGAATGCAACAACAATAAGTATTCAGGCACGGATTGTGACACCCCGGTTGCAAGGTGAATGCCTACCCCCTGCACCACTGAAATCTATATCTTCTTAATTATAGCCCTTTTACAAAAACTGACAGCTCATTTAGTTTATACAGACACCACTTCAAGGACAAGACTTGGAACAGTTTCTGATAGAGTGTAGTATTAAAGAAGCTCTGAATTTAATCTGAGCTTTTTAGTTTTTATTTGTAATATTTGTATTAGTTCACTGAATTGAAAATATTTGTTGCAATAAACTA
>NW_013953890.1:68531-79056 GCF_001266775.1 Austrofundulus limnaeus
AATTTAACAATGCTGATGCGAACAGTTAGTTAGCACTATAGAGCTAGTTAGCACTGCTGCAGCTAACCATTAAATTTAACAATGCTGATGCGAACAGTTAGTTAGCACTATAGAGCTAGTTAGCACTGCTGCAGCTAACCATTAAATTTAACAATGCTGATGCGAACAGTTAGTTAGCACTATAGAGCTAGTTAGCACTGCTGCAGCTAACCATTAAATTTAACAATGCTGACGCTAACAGTTAGTTAGCACTATAGAGCTAGTTAGCACTGCTGTAGCTAACAGTTAAATTTAACAATGCTGATGCTAACAGTTAGCGTTAGCACCACAGYAGGTAAATTTTAAAGTTGTCAGTGCTGCAGCTAAACGTTGAAGTTATCACTGTTTGCTTCATCTTAACTGAAACATTTGAAACTAAAAAATCTTTAGGATTCATTGATTTTGGAAGAATCATGTTTGGTTTGTAATTTTATTCTTTTCAAAATATTTAGCTTTAAGTAAACTTTTTGCTACTTTTCTCTCTGACTCTCTTTCCTCGTCCTGCTCAAAGAAAGACCTTGGGTCCAGGTTGATGCCCGCCTTCAAAACCCCCTCAAAGATCCCGTTCTCGGACGTGAACATCGGGTCGGGGACGGCCCACCCGCCTCGATGGACGTCAGACAGCACGCTGGCTGAAGTCACCAGCATCCAGCTGGAGTTCAGGGAGTTGAGCCACGTCACCCAGGACCCCCAGTACCAGGTCAGGACCTGGGGTCAGGCTCTGTCTGCATGGATTTTAATTTGCCATTTTGAGGATCTTCAAAAAGGTTCTTCTTTTTGTTTTTACTCTTCCAGGATGTTGCTAATGAGATAATGAGGCTCGTCCACAAGCTCCCTGGGAAACACGACGGCCTGGTGCCCATGTTCATCAACACCAACAGCGGTCAGTTCAGCCACAAAGGCGTCTTTACCCTCGGTGCCAGAGCCGACAGTTACTACGAGTACCTGCTGAAACAATGGATCCAGGGAGGAAAGACTGAAGACGAGTAATTTCATCTTTTACTATTTTTACTGCAGGAAAAAATACTAATCTGTGTCACGAGTAACTGCTGTGTTTAGAAACTGGATCATTTCATGAGGTCCTAAACTGCTGAAGCAGCTGAATGTGAGTTAAATTAGAACAGATGACTTTAGCTGAAAACAGAAAAACAAACCTAAACAGTTTGAAATTAGCAGACAGATGGTGAACGGAGAGTAAAGCAGCTCACTCTGGCAGAAAAACAAAACGAAGGAGAGCAAAACAGCTGCAATTTGTTATAAAACAGCTAAAGCTGAATTTGAAAAGCAGCTGAATGCAGAAAGAGCACATTAGCTGAATTAAGCGGTAAGAAGCTGACATTTTCACAAAATGGGGAATTTGGATGATAAAAGCAGAAGTAACTAAAAAGTGGCTAAAAACAAAAATCAGCTTAAACTTGCAGAAATCAATTAAAATAAGAAAAAAATCCCAAATTAATCAAAAGAAGCTGATGGAAGACTAAAAGTTTAGATTAGATTAGACCTTTATTGTCATYGTACAGAGCACAATGAAATTACAGTTCAGAACACCCATTCAGAAGAAGACAGAATATAACGAACATAGGAGAACAGGTGCCTTGGGTCATGCGGCCACAGAGCCTGCACAGAGCAAGGATCATCTTCATGAAGACATCATGAGGAGGCGCTACCCTTTACAGAAAAACTAAAAACCACACAAGGGGAGATGAGGGAAAAAACAAAACAAAACATCATATTATATCAACAATGTGACACACTATGGTGTTTATTTAAAAAAAACCTCAGCATAGAACAGATTTATTAGCCAGAGGAGCAAGTGAGTTTAGGGTTGTGTGTATCTGAAGCCATGAGTGTTTTATGCTTGTGTGAATATCTGAAAAATGAGCCCGAAGAATCCAGTCTCCAAAACCAGCGCAGCCATAGTCCAGAATATGGATGTTAAGTGTTCATTCTGTGCGGCCCTCAGCTTGCTCCAGGAACCAGATCACAGATGGGTGGGTGGGGGGGCAGAGCCTCAGTTGATGTAAGCATCCAGGAAGATTTAGTCCAACAGCTCAAGGCCATGTAGGAGAGAGACAAATTCTGTAATCAGTTGTTTGGGAACAGAAGAGAATGTTTTGAGCCAGGCAGACAGACAGACAACAGTTTTCCATCTGCCTTCATGTTTGTTTTATTTTTTTTAGAATAGAATAGAATAGAAACAGTCTTTATTGTCTCGCAGAGAGGAAATTCAGTTTTAAATAACAGACAAATGGCAGAAAGATAGCTGAAAAAGCAGAAAAAAGCTAAAATTAGCACAAAGAAGTTGGGGGGGGGGGTACAAAATGTAAAAAGTACTGTTAAGGTTTATAAACCTTTTTAAGGATTAAGTGTTTTAAGGATGTTAAAGGCAGTTCTAATCATTGTCAGTGAGGGGAAAAAAATGAAAAAACATTTGTTTTATCCAAGATACCGACAGTGTGGGTTTCAGGAGTTGGAATAAGTTTAACCACTGTGTTAAACTTTGTGTTTGAGGGGAAAAAATGAACCGTTTTCTGTTTTTGGAGTATAGAATGAAAATAGAATAAGTGTTTCTCGTCTTTCAGTATCTGTTTTGAAAACGAATAATTAATGAGCACATATTACATGGACCATAAATGAGCTGAACGTTTTAATGTGAACTCTTCAAACCGTCACACAGTGAATGGTTATACAGTATGTCTTATTTGTTTTTGTCCAGCTTGTTGGAGGATTACCTTCAGGCAGTCGAGGGAGTGAAGAAGCACCTGGTCAGGCAGACGGGACCCAGCAGGTTGACCTTCATCGGAGAGTTGACCCACAACCGCTTCAGTCCTAAGATGGTACATATCTTTTTATTAAATCCAGTTAGAACTGAAGGAGCTCAGTTCTTAGAACACGTTCAACACCCTCATAGAAACTATAGTTGTTCACTGCGTGTGAGGAGCAGGTGTGGGAGGTTAATTGCTTTGCTCAAGGGCACTTCAGCCATGAATGGTAATGAAGCTGAACAGCTCTGAGTGCCGGGGACAGATTTTCAACGATAAGTCAGCAAAACAAGTTGGTTCTTTAACCTTTTGAGCTCTCAGTCAGAGGGAGAGCAAGACGTCACTTTTAGTTATCCAGATAATAATAATCTCGTTAAACCAATTAACCTCTGCACTGCTGTTCCTCTGTAACCATTCATCACCTGTCTGCTCTGCAGGACCACCTGGTGTGCTTCCTGCCAGGGACTCTGGCTCTGGGGGTCCAGAACGGGCTCCCGGGGGACCACATGGACCTGGCGGTGCAGCTGATGGAGACGTGCCATCAGATGTACAAACAGATGGAGACGGGCCTGAGCCCAGAGATCGCCCACTTCAGCCTGCAGGCCAGCTACGGGAAGGATGTTGTCGTCAAGGTGACAGCGAACAATAAAGTTTTGTTTATTTTGTTTGGGTCATTTTTGCTTAATTTTTTTCTCTTTTTTTTTTGTACTTTTTATCCAAAATTTTCACATTTTTTTCTTTTTCTACATAATACAATTTATTAGTAGTATTTTAAGCCTGCAGTTTTTAAAGCCCATACAAACATGTTCCAGTATTTCCAGGAGCATATTTATGGTGCAGTTAAATTTGTTCAGAATATTTTTTTACAACGACTGGAAACATCACCTGATTTAAAAAAACATGAAATCAAATCCACATTGTTAGGCCTGTTTTACAAAGCACAGTCTGCCTTTTCAAAGAATCTAAAATAACAAAAATCAGCGAGAGAAGCTCGAGCCAGCCCTGTTGAATAAAATTTTAATTACCAGAGCCACATTTGTTTCTGAGAGAAGTGACCATGACCTTCCTAACCCTCCTCAGGCTTCATTTCATTTTCCATTAACAGCACTGGTTTTTTCCCTCACAGCGATGAATATTCRGCTGCTGCCTTCATTAACCTCAGATATAATCAGGAAACATTTTAGGAGCTCATTCAAATTCTGAGCAGAACTGAAGAAACAAATGTTGGCCTTTAGTTTACCTCCAACCAGTCATTTGGTGTAAATAAATCACTTTTCAACGCCTAATTCATGGTTTTTATGCTAACAAGTCTTTGTACAATTACATCTGTTTTATGTGTTTTCATTATCCATCAAACTGAGACTCTGTTTGTCCCCCAGCCGGCCGACCGACACAACCTGCTGAGACCAGAGACTGTGGAGAGTCTGTTTTACATGTTCAGGTTCACCAAAGACCCCAAATACAGAGACTGGGGCTGGGAGATCCTGCAGAGCTTCAATAAATACACCAAGGTACTGACGGGTTGGGTTGTACTAGTCCAATAAATACACCAAGGTACTGACGGGTTGGGTTGTACTAGTCCAATAAATACACCAAGGTACTGACGGGTTGGGTTGTACTAGTCCAATCACCAAGGTACTGACGGGTTGGGTTGTACTAGTCCAATAAACACACCAAAGTACTGACAGGTTGGGTTGTACTGGTCCAATAAATACACCAAGGTACTGACAGGTTGGGTTGTACTAGTCTAATAAATACACCAAGGTACTGACGGGTTGTTGTACTAGTCCAATAAATATACCGCAGTACTGACGGGTTGGGTTGTACTAGTCCAATAAATACACCAAGGTACTGACGGGTTGTACTAGTCCAATAAATATACCAAGGTACTGACGGGTTGGGTTGTACTAGTCCAATAAATATACCAAAGTACAGACGGGTTGTTAAAATTAGCATCGTTTAGCTAACTGTTGTAGTTAGCAGTCTTGCAGCTAGAAGCTAAAGTAAGCAAAACCATAGCCAAAAGCTAAAGTTGGCAAATAAACATAACTCAAAGCTGAAATGAAAGCAAAGCTATTGCTAAAAGCTAAAACTGTCTAAACCAAAGGTAAAATTTAAATGTTTTTAAAGCTATAGCTAAAATCTAGTTAGAAACAATGCATCAAGTTATATTTAGCAACACTGAAATGAAAGGTTAGCAGCACTGTAGCTAAAAGCTGAAGATGTAACTAACAAGTGAAAGTGTAGCAAAACAGTAGAAAATGTCTGAAGTTAGCATAATTGTTGCTAAATGCTAGGCTGTACCAAGACAGAGGCTAAATGCTAATATTAGCATGAGACAAAATCATTGCTCAGCTGAAGGAGATTTCAGGGTAATTTTATTTTTAAAAAACTGTTTGTTTGAAGAAAATCTTTTAAGTAAACTAAAGTGCCTCTGAGTCGTTGACCACCTGACCTCCACCTGCAGGTTCCTGGTGGCGGCTACACCTCCATCAACAACGTCTGCGACCCGGCGAACCCGGCTCCCCGGGACAAGATGGAGAGCTTCTTCCTGGGTGAGACCCTGAAATACTTGTTCCTGCTCTTCTCTGATGACCTGGAGCTGCTCAGTCTGGACAAGTATGTCTTCAACACGGAGGCCCACCCCCTCCCCATATGGCCTCCTCCACCTAAATGAAGTTCCAGAACCTTCGGGCCCCACAGAGTCCGGTTCCGTCCAGACTCAGCTGCTGTAGCAGATCTGTGCTGTAGACTCTGAATCAACTGGGTTTTCTTATTTTTCCTAAGGAAAAGGTTTGAGACGGAGCTGGTCTCTGATGTAGATAACTTGTACAGTTTGGATCAGGTGGGCATTTTGTTACGGGGGGACCGGGTCCATTCTTCTGTTTTCTGTTTAGGTTTCAGACCAGGTGAAGGAATTGAGAACTCTACTGAAATCTGTAGCTAAATGTTGATTTAAAAAGTTCACCGTGTGAAAACGACATAAAACACAAAATGAAGTCTTTTCAGTTTAAAGATTCTAATTTATTTTATTTAAGTCTTTAAAGGATCAGGTTATGGGTTTTGTTGTTTGTGAGCAGTTCTTCCACTAAAGCCAGTAACTGAGCTGGGACTGTTGTGAACACGTTTCCAAAAGGACTAAAAACGTCCACGAGGACGTCGCAGGAAGTTTGAACACAACCAGAATGAGACCACACGGTTGTCCCATGTGTGTCTTTATTTTTAATTCTATGACGTAAAATTAGGGCCACAGAACAATATATATACTGTACATTTTTTTATTATCATGAGAAGAAAGTCATAATATGTCGTAATATTATGAGAATAAAGTCAATATTACGAGATTAAAGTCGTAATATTACAAGAAAAAAAAGTATCTTACATGACGTGTCCATTTTCCGTTTCTCATTTCCTCCTTATTTTCCCCACACTGTACAGACGTGTCTGTTTATAAAGTAGTCCATGATGACCTGGGTTACTGTTAGATTAATAAGCTTTCATCCAAATTAGCTACATAACTAAATCTGTCAATGCATCCATTAATTACAATACGRCTTCAGTTTAGTCATTTGCACAATGTCCAAGTCCTGTTACTGATAATTTGAGTTGCTCAACATTCCTCATTTGAATGCAGTGATAACTGCATGCTTTTTAGTATTACGACTTAGTATTACGACTTACATTTTATAATGTAATGTAACGTAATGTTATGACTTTATTCTCATAATGTGAATTTAATCTCATAATGTTATGACTTTATTCTCATAATATGGCTTTAATCTCGTAATGTTATGACTTTATTCTCATGAGTTTAATCTCGTAATGTTATGACTTTATTCTCGACTTTAATCTCGTAATGTTATGACTATTCTCATTGTCGCGGGAAGATGGTCAGAAACACGGCGAAAAGGTGTTAAAAAGACAAATAGTCTTGCGGGTATGATCATAAAGTCATTTATTGATGGGCAGACATGGAACAGAAAACAATCACGAAGTCTGTTTGATGTGGGCCCGCCTGTCATAGGCCGGCAAGCAATGATATACTGTCAGCTAACATYRTGTGATAAYGAACAACCAATCCCAACCTGCCCCATCCTGATACACGAAATAGGTCAACTTAATGCTGACGTCTGGAAGGATATCACAAGATATGAAAAGTGGACAGTGTCAAGGTGATACAGAAATAAGTATTCCACAACATTCCCTCCTCTTGAGTAAAGAAAATACTCAAAACGAGAAATGGAAAAAGGAATAATTATTATAAGTCAGTTCCACAAATGCATCGCTCAACAAATATAAAATGAGAAATAAGATAAAAATAGTGCAATGGATTATTGGCATAAGCTGGCTTGTGCAAGAAAAAATAAAAAACAAATGTGTAACAAAAAAATAACAAACAAATGCTAAACCTAAAATCTAATTAAATTAAGCTAAAGGTAAGAGCTCCACCCTCCTCATGTTACACCTAAGCTAAATCCTAATGTAAGCCTAGAACTAGTCCTCTGTGAAAGACATAGACGCCGTTTGAACAGCACTTCACCAGCTCCCCGGACCTCGCAGGTAAAAAACCCAGACGGGCTAATACTCCCTCAAATACGTCTTCGTGGCGTTCCAGGCTCGAGGTAATGATATACCCCCTCCCTGGGATTACCACAAACGCAGAAAGAAACAAATCATCAAAAAATGCCTGTCGATGGAAAGGTCTCAGAGACCCAGCAGACAGCCGTTTTGTTTATTTCCTGCTCCATTAGACCTCCATGCATGAAAACAGATGTGTTTTACTAACTCAGGGTGAAATGTGAAAATTATTTCATTTGAAGACAAAGAAGTGAAACTTAAATTTATGAAACTTTTGGGAAAATGTTTTGTGCTGAAATGATTTTTTTCCCCTCATTTGTTTGTTTTTTGTTTAAAATGGTTCAGCCAGTGCTTTTATTTCAAAACTGTGATTAGATCATTCTCCCTCAGGAGAGGGAGAGGGTTGTTTGTTTTTTTCTTTGTTTCACCTTTTGAAATGAGATGCAGAACATTTGTCTCATTCTGACCTGAAGACYGGGTTACATGCCATTTAAACATATAAATGAATTATTTCTAACTTCTGGGAGGAAGTAGAAGAAGGAWCAAGGTGATTATTATTTTTCTTCTTTCTTTATTTTATTGTTTATCTGAGATTTAAAATTACTTAATGATGGAACAGCATTTAATGGGCATAAAAATGTTCTAATGCCTGACATTTTACTGAGAAGCTGCTTCATCTGTCATGAATCACGCCTGTCCTGCTTTCACTTCATGTCATAGTTTCTCACAGCCAAGTTGTCACTCATTGCTTCACCCCTCCCGTCACAGAAATTTCCAATCAAGCTCATTCCACTCACCTGCAGTCACTAGTATTTAAGCTCCACTCCTCCACAGCACCAGTGCCAGATTTATGAACAGTTCACGCCAAGTAGTTATCCAGCAATTCTCATGTCACGTCTTGTCTGCCTCGTTACGACCCTCCTTCTGTTCCTCGGACTCAAACCTCCTGCCTCACCCCCGTCTGACACCGTCGCTGCCTCTGACTTCCTGGTCCTGACCCACGTCCGTGTACCCCGACCACGCCTCAGTCCTTGCCCCTCTAACTTGTTTTTGTCTTCAGCCTTCCCGTTAATGACCACAGCTCGTTCTAAGGATTTTCCCCGACGTCGCGCCGACAAACACGGAAAGTACAGCGAACTATCATCCCAGGCTCTCCGTGTCACTCAGGAGTTYGGTCCGTCCCACACGCTTCAGTAAAAGGTTAGTGGCTTTCCTTTACTCATGTTTTGTCCCACTGTCAAGTCCAGCCACTAACCTTATTCTCCTGTGTTCAGAACTCCTGATTCCCGTGTCCTGTTACTCCAGATCCAGCATTCACCATTTAAATAAAATTGTTAAAACTGCTTTGGTGTTTGGCTCTGTGAAACTCAATCCCCCATTCATTACATCATCAGTCAGTTTGAAAAGCTGCTTGGATTAAATAGAACTGTTTCATTGAAAATATTTTGTTTTGTTTTCTACATACATTACAGGTGACTTTGAAGCTGCAATAGGTAACTTTAGTAAAAATGTATTTATATTTTTACATATTTTTTAAAACTGTCAGTATGTCCTGACAGATGGACATGAGACAGATAATCTGAAAAAATAAATAAAGCTCCAAGGATAATCAGGAGTACGGCTGAAATGTCTCTGAACACCACAGAGTAAAGAAGTGTCAAAAATGTTAGTCATATTTTAATTTATATGATTCCTCCACAGTGAGATCCATGAACAAAAAGTTCTTGGTGTTGTTTTGGTTTGATCATCTGCTGAGGGACTCTCTGAGCTGCTCGTACATCAGCTGGTCCTGTTTTGACACGGACGGTCGAACCGTCCTGAAGGCGTCCTCAAAGTTCTGTCGGCTCACTCTGATGTCAGCTGTGGAGTCGGAGGGGTGTGTGGGGCCACAGTGCTGGGCCTTCAGGGCGTTCACAGATGCTTCCCTCACTAATGCTCTCAGATCAGCGCCAGAAAAGCAATCACAGCGTTGATCATCTGCGACCTGTTCGAGAGACACATCCTTCTCCAGCTGCGGTTTGGTCCCATTTTTTGTCACAGTGATCAGGATGGCGAGACGATCTGCTGGACACGGCAGCCCCACGTACAAAGTTTTATCCAGACGGCCTGGCTTCAGTATGGCAGGGTCGATAATATCTGGTCTGTTGGTTGCAGCCATGATGAAGACCTGCTGTCGACTCTCCAAACCATCCATCTCTGTAAGGAGCTGGTTGACAACCCGAACGCTGGCTCCTGACTCGTGGCCTGAACGACGTGGACACAAAGCATCCAGCTCATCAAAGAAGATCACACAAGGGGACGAGTTGCGTCCTCTCTGGAAGACTTGTCTGACCGCCCGCTCGCTTTCGCCCACATACATGTTGAGCAGCTCTGGACCTTTCACAGAGATAAAGTTGAGGCCTGACTCATTGGCCACCGCCTTGGCCAGCAGGGTTTTTCCACAGCCTGGAGGTCCAGCCCGCAGAACCCCAGATGGAGCGCTGAGACCTAAAGCCTTGAACTGCTGTGGAAAACGAACTGGAGCAAGTATGGCCATGTTGAGCTCCTCTCTGATCTCCTGCAGCGCTCCAACATCCTCCCAGGTGATGTCAGGGACCGTGGCAAAGCCCTCCCTCTTGGTTGAAGGCTGAACCCTGGACAGAGCCTCTTGAAAATCAGACATGAGGATGGACAGGCCGACCAGCTCCTCCTCCGATAGCGTCTCTGTGGCTTTCATCAGGTTCAGCCACTTCCATAGCTCCTCCTGCTGGTGGTGGTTTCCAGCCTCCGCCTGCTCCCTGCTTCCTTCTTCAGCAGAGCTCTGCAGCTGGCTCGGTGGAGGAGCCCTCATTTCCAGCAGAAGCCTTTTCACGGCAGCCGTGGCGGCCTCACGGCAGAGCGCCATGAGGTCAGCTCCGACATAGCCTGGGGTGAGCCGAGCTAGCTGATGGTAGTCAAAGTCTTAGGGCAGCGGCAGCTTACGACACAAAGTCTTTAAAATCCTGAGACGAGCGGACTCATCAGGTATACCCAGACAGATCTCTCTGTCGAAGCGTCCAGCTCGGCGGAGGGCCGGGTCGAGGGAGTCTGGTCTGTTGGTGGCCCCGATGACCAGAACCTGAGCTGTCAAAGTCAGACTGTTCAGGTCATTCATGCAGGTTACCAGC
>NW_013953891.1:0-11055 GCF_001266775.1 Austrofundulus limnaeus
AAAAAAAAAAGATTGGTGATGTCATATTTTTTCCTATAGTTAGTACAAAAATACATAGAATAATCATAAATTATTAAATATTATGGTAATTGACAAAGTTTGTGTACTCAGACCTGTAGTATTTGGTGTCACGAGCTTCTGCCACGGATATTTTGTGGGTCAGAAAAGTTTGGGAAGCAGTGGTACAAACAGGACAATGAATTCAAAAAGACTTACCAGAGGATTGTTGATGTGTTGGTCTTCGGTGCAGAGATACCTGAATTCTGGAGATGCTCTGACTCAATACAACAGGAAAGGCGCAGGTGACACCAATATAGCCTGATTAAAAGTAGCTCAGCTTCATGGAATGTTGTAGTGAACTATAATACATTTGACATGTAAAAGGCTTGAACCATCTCATGAAAAGTAGGTATGATACCGTAGCTTAGGAATAACCAGTGGTTCACCAATCAGAAAACTGTGGTTTGGTTTCCAGTTTTGCCAGTCTATATGGTACTGTGTGCATGTGTGCGATGCAAGAAAATGAATTTAACTTGTGTGTGTGTGAAGAGGTCACTGGGACTTTCTGAATAAAGAAAACATAAAATAGAGCATTCTTAGAAGGAGATTGTTCAATATACATTGAGAAAAAAGAATGCTGATTAGTTTCTGTATATAAACTGCAAGTTTTAGCTATTTCTACGATAGATATATGCATTGAACTGTGGCTTTTCCTAATCAAATTTTCCACATTTTTTTCTTAAGTAGCTCACTAAAACATTGTTTTGGAATATTCTGTTGACTCACTTTCTCATGAAATCTGGTTTGGAGCTCATACATTTGTGAATGACAAATCTTTCTGGCCTAAAGCTGCCAAACCTCTGCATAAATCATGTTACCTCCTCTAACAAGTTTCACATTCTGTGTAGGTGGATAAGCATTGTCTTGCTGAATGTCCAGGTTGCTGTCTCAAGAGAGGTAAGACATGGAGACAGGATGTCCTTGATGTATATCTGTGCTATTAGGGTGCATGAATCATCATCACCAGAAGTGAGTTGAAGTCATATCCTAAGGCCTCCCCCACATAATTTTGCCAGTGGTAATACCCGTCTGCACGTTGAAAAGACTGTCTTCATCTTCTGATATTGCCATACAAAGAATTCCCTGTAAAAGTATAGAACCATTCATCGTAACTCCACGCACCACTCCAAAATCAGCCCTTATTTGGCGATAATGCCGRGCTGAGAACAGTGAACTTATAGTCTGGCTAATACAAGTTGTCGAGACATGTGTAGGATGACACGGTGTGTTGTAGAGTCCTGTGTGCAGATGGCAGGCGCAGATGCCATGTGGTTRGCTAATGTTTGGCACACGACACGGCCATCCTCTCTTGATGTGGTCCGCCTTGAGTGCGTTCATTCGTTCCAGTACTGGACCACAGCGGTCACATCTGTACGCACCACAATTCTGGCCAATGTGCAGTACAACTCCTGGGTCTCTGCTGGGGCAAAGTCAGAGGGGTGGCCATGGTGGGAAGTGCCACCCCTGGCACCTAATTGGATTTTCTATTTGCGCTTTGTATTTGCGTTAACATTTTATTAAAAATTATTCTCTGATACTACTGTACTACACACATTTTCAGCTGTGTATGTTTAAAATGGCTGAATTATAGCCCTTTGTAAAATTAGCATTGTGTGATCTGCAGTTGGAATGCAATTGTTCTTAGCTACACCACAACAAATTTCATCTTAAGTCTTTAAATGGATGAATTAGAGCCTTTTAAAGTTAGCTGTGGTGGCCATCTTGAAGTTTTGATTAGCAGAAAAATGTAGGAAAAAAAACAGTTTTTGGCTACTTTTGCTCTAACCTTCAGCTTTATGTCTAAAATTAGCTTAAGAATAAGTTGTTTTTTGATAATTTTTAGCTATGATCACACATTCAGCTCAATATTTCATAAAATAGTTGAATTAAAGCTACTTGGAATTAGCTGTGGCAATCATCTTGAATTTTCAAATCCATTGTGCTTTTCTATGTTTCCATGTGCCCCCGATAAGCACCTCAGCCACCCCTTGCAAAAATAAAGTCTAGCTCTACCCCCGAGTCTCTGGGTCTGGTAACTTTCACTAACTTATTTAGTAGGCACTCTGGCACCTGCTATATTATGCTACTGCTTGGCTTGTGATGTCACTACCGGTGCCTCCATCCATCCATCCATTTTCTTCCGCCTATCTGGGGTTAGGTCGCGGGGGCAGCAGCTTRAGAAGGGAGGCCCAGACCTCCCTCTCCCCAGCCACTTCTTCCAGCTCCTCCGGGGGAACTCCAAGGCATTCCCAGGCCAGCCGAGAGACATAGTCCCTCCAGTGTGACCTGGGTCTTCCTTGGGGCCTCCTCCAGGTGGGACGTGCCCGGAATACCTCACCAGGGAGGCGTCCAGGAGGCATCCTTACCAGATGCCCGAGCCACCTCAACTGACTCCTCTCGACGTGGAGGAGCAGCGGCTTTACTCTGAGTCCCTCCCGGATGACCGAGCTTCTCACCCTATCTCTAAGAGAGACCAGCCACCCTGGCCCCTTGTATCCGGGACCTCGTTCTTTCGGTCATGACCCAAAGCTCATGACCATAGATGAAGGTAGGAACGTAGATCGACCGGTAAATCGAGAGCTTCGCTTTTTGACTCAGCTCTCTCTTCACCACGACGGACCGGTACAGCGCCCGCTTTACAGCAGACGCTGCGCCAATCCGCCTGTTGATCTCCCGCTCCCTTCTTCCCCCATTCGTGAACAAGATCCCCAGATACTTAAACTCCTCCAATTGAGGCAGGGCGCCCACCCTGACCTGGAACAGGCACTACCTTTTTCTGGCTCAAGACCATGGCCTCGGATTTGGAGGCACTGAGCCTCTTCCCAGCCGCTTCGCACTCGGCCGCGAACCGCTCCAGCGAGAGCTACTGGTGCCTGCTCCATACAAATCCAATCATTTACAAACCCACTGGACTGCAGGTGTACTAAATTACATTTAAATCAGACTGAGTGCAGTAGCAACTACAGGGGTTAGACAATGAAAGTGAAACACCTGGTTTTAGACCATAACATCCCTTTCAGACAGCTTCCTCTTGCGTCCACAGTTAATCCTGTTGGATGTGGTTGGTCCTTCTTGGTGGTGTGCTGACATCACCCTGGATACTGTGGCTCTTGATACATCACAAAGACTTGCTGTCTTGGTCACAGATGCTCCAGCAAGACATGCACCAACAATTTGTCCTCTTTTGAACTCTGGTCGCCCATAATGTTGTGTGCTTTGCAATATTTTGAGCAAAACTGTGCTCTTACCCTGCTAACTGAACTTTCACACTCTGCTCTTACTGGTGAAATTAATGAAGATTGGCCACCAGGCTATGAAACCTCTCACACTAAAAATGACAGGTGTTTCAGTTTTATTGTCTAACCCCTGTAGCTTGTGTAGGCTACACAGCAGAACCCACAGTAGCTGAAATTTATTTGGGCAAAATTCCAGTTTTTGATTTCCTGAAAACTTCTGGAGCATCCTTTATAAATATTAAATCACATTAACCATTTTGCACGCATGTGAACAGATTTTCATGGTTGTCACTGTTTACAAAGTAACTAACATTTCCCACATTTTTCCTGTAAATCCTGACATAAAGTAACAGTAAAACGTTAAGACAAACCTGTGCTACAAAATTTTGCCACTTTGTCAGCACCACCTCATGGCGCTAATAAAGTGCTAATAATAGCTGAAATGATTCCCACAGGGTATCTCCCACGTGATTGCCTTGTTTTATTGAAAGTAATCAATTTTTACGATGAAATAAAAAACAATTACATTGATTTTTAACAAGATTTTTGTGGTGGAAGGCAGTAGCATGAAGCCACTGGTAGCTCGATCAAATTTAGTGGTTGTTTCCAACACAAGGAAAAGTTTGAAGATTTTGCAGAGTCATCGTTATACAATATTTTTATTATGACACTATATTCTTTAATTACATGTTACATAACAGTATGCAAATCCTCCCCCCCACCCCCATTCGAAGCAGTACTGTGAGGGATGTCGTCACAGATGCCATTCCCGGAGAATGGTACGACATATTTACAATGCAAAGATGCGCCGACAGGCCTCCAGACTGCTTTACATCACGAGCAAGCAGGAAAATAAGTCGAGGCTGGGGGTTTTCTTTTTAGTGCGTTTAAACATCTCATTTAGTGAAGTCGTGTCGAGACGCAATCCAAGACCGCCCAYTATGAACCACCAACAAACATGAGATCTCATATTGCCTGTTTGACTCCTTTTGTGATCACAGGGAATCCTGGTTTGTAAAGGACTTTGTTAGTGATACCTTATTTAGTTTGGAAAGCTCTTTATTTACATGAGCTGGCACAGAGACAAGAGGAGTAGAGGTCCTCGCTGATTCATCTGAAAGCTGGCTGAGTGAAAGAGACGTAAAAATTTAACATATGACAAAACAATGCCCCAAGTTTGAAAGGTTAGGTTTTTACTAACCCATTTATACTTTAGAGGAGTGTTGTTGCCCAGAATTAAATCAGTTTGACGARCATKCARGCAGACTTTCTGTGCATTTAMTCCAARGTGTTTCTGCARTCTTGGTAAATCATACCACGACAGATTTTGGCGTTGTCGGCAGGATGTCTTTGTTAAATAAATATTGCCATWACAGGAGCACGTGATGGAAGCAAGACGTCCGAAACGTGCAGGAGATTAAAAACGAAAGCAGTATCTGAGCAGTGATTGTCAGAAACACAATGTTCACAATGATGCATCTGGCTGGTTTGTCAATGATTTTTTTATTAGCAAAATAAGGGAGATGAGTCTACAAAGATTCTCCTTACATGGAGAACATACACGCATGACAGTTGTGGCAGTTTCTTTACGTGAACTGATCCAGGACTGCATGTTACCACTCCTGATAAGGTACAACTGACCTACAGACCAGAATATCCTCACTATCTTAGGTTTTATCGAGTAAAGTCTTTGTCAATGTTTAAGTAGGTCCTCTACTCTTAAGAAAAAAAAGTCAACCAAGATCTGACCTGTCTAAAAATCATTTCAACATCAACAATTGATTCTTTTGTTTTCCCCTCTCTAAAACTGAAAACTTTAAAATCTTTTCTCCAAATACATTAAAATATACAATAAAATGTGCCAAATCTGGTCTCTGTACTTGAAATACTTGAGTATGACAGACGCTCAGTGCCTCGACTAACCGCTTATTGAATGACTTGGGAAAGAGACATTTTTATACACTTTAAAAAGAAAAACAGAGCCCCAGATCTTTGGGGTAAACGTAACAATATACATCTCAGTATTAAACTGTGAGATCAGCCAGCGAAGGTCAGGCCCTCATGGCAGGTGGTGTGGGGGCGGGGCTGGGTTAGGGGACTGTAGAGGCTACATGTTTGTCACCACAGAGACCCATGAACCTATAAACCAGAGAGAAACGGTCCTCCTGATGGCTCAGTGGTGTGTACARAGAAGATAGTCGAGATACTAACATGTGAAAACTGTTTACCTCTTCATGTATAGAACACATCAGCAGGCAACAGAACAAGCATCGAGACAACGACCGCAGTAAAAGGCATGCGAAGGCACGGGTACCAACAAACTGGACTCAAGAGTTGGTCCTCATTTCTTCCCTTTTGTSTTGTAGGAAAGAAAGAAAAAGGAGCGTTTCCTCCCCATCGTCTTGCGAAGTCTCCTTTTTCCAGAAATGGCAGCAGAAGAAACAGTAAAAAACATTGTAGTCTCCTACTCCTCAAACAAAACTGATTAACTTAAAAAAAAGGGAAAGTATGTTGATGCTTTTACAGTGAAACAAACAGCCTACACAGATGCAGTAACGCTAGTTCAAAATGTTCCGAGACAAAAAAACAAAATCAAAACAAAAAAACATAAATAAAGCAGGTAAAAGTGGTGTATAGTACAGCACTGGTCCATCATGGATCCTCACAACTTTTATCTTCCCCACTGAGGATGCACAATAAGCTGGCTCCACCGCCTGAAGAGATAGAAAATATAAAAACAGATTGGTTGAAGGAGGAGGTTTTCTGGATATTGACCCTGCCACAATCATTATTTGCAACTGGATATATTTTCTCACCAACTTAAAAAAAAGGGTTGATTTTTGCCGACGGGCTCTTCAAAAAAGACCGCAGTCTTTCAGGTTGTTCTTGATGATGACGTCGGTGACGGCGTCGAAGACGAACTGCACATTCTTGGTGTCTGTGGCGCAGGTGAAGTGGGTGTAAATCTCCTTGGTGTCCTTTCTCTTGTTCAGGTCCTCGAACTGACACTGGATGTAGGCGGCTGCTTCCTCGTACGTGTTAAAGCCTGGGAACGACGAGAGAGGAGGATGTTGGGCAGTCAGGAACTCGCCGCAGAGGAAGAGATATTAAAAAAACGAGTGTACGTTCAGAGGAAATGACCGCCTGCCACATGGCTGAGCTACATCCTGACGCCGCAGCTCATAGCTGGAACTGCTGCTGCACAATAGTGGGTCATAGTCTGTTTTAGGTTTAATACTTAGTTTGTAGATGAGGAAACAAGCTCTAAATCCATTTTTCACCCCAAATTCCAATTTATTTTTCTCTTTTATTCTTTTTCCATTTTTTCCCCTGAATTCCACAGTTTCTGTATTTATTAACCTAAAAATTGCGTTATTTGTAATGTAATGTGAGAATTAGTGCACACAGGTCTCGTCTACGCAGGAGGTTTTTTCCTGGCCACTGTTAGATTAGTGGCACAGGACATTAAAGATGGCAGGAATTATTCATTGATGTAAAACTTGATCAATTGAGCAGCATTTGAATTACAAGATCATTTTAACAATTTTAACATCACATTTTCCATTACTATTTATTTATAGTAATTCAATTGTGTTATTTTTTTTGATATTTATTTTAACTTTTTTTATTATAGTGAATATTTTTATAAATTTATCTTTTTTTTGAGTTGGAGAAACGCACAAGAATTCCAATGTGCTTATACTATAATGTATTTGTGCAAATGGTAATAAATTATTTTCTATTCTATTAGATTCCATTTAAAAAATGTATATATTCTGCAATTCCGTCCTCGTTTTCCACATCGCCAAAATCATAAGGCCCTACAAACACCCAGTAATTTAGCTTGCAAATTAGTGTCAGCCCCAAGATGTAAATGATAAAAATCTTAAGGCATGCCATACCAGCGTATTCTGGGTAGCAGATAGTGAGAGGGCTCTTCTTGATCTTCTCATCAAACAGGTCTTTCTTGTTGAGGAAGAGGATGATGGAGGTGTCCGTGAACCACTTGTTGTTGCAGATGCTGTCGAACAGCTTCATGCTCTCGTGCATTCGGTTCTGACGGGGGAGAGGAAATAAGGAGAGCAGACGGTAAATACTGTGCTCCGCTTGGTGACCCTCGAGGGGGAAAGTAGACAAAAAGAAGCCATTATTTTCTACAAGCTGCGTGTCGGACAGACTAACCATCTCCTCGTCCTCGGCCAGCACCAGGTCGTAATCACTCAGCGCCACGCAGAAGATGATGGCGGTCACGCCCTCAAAGCAGTGGATCCACTTCTTCCTCTCGGAGCGCTGACCGCCCACATCAAACATCCTGGCAGGCAGAGAGGAAAGGACAGGTGAGCGTGTTCCTCAGCATGTGTACAGACAATACAGTCAGTGTTTAGGCAACAAATACACGTCTGGACTTTAATGCTACGGGAGGGCTATAAAAAAATCCATGGAACAAATAAAATGTTTCCTAAACTAAACAGCTTTCAAGAAGTTATTATCTAAGCTCGGCCTTAGCAAATGACTGCCAGTTTTACAGATGAGATAAAATCTGATCTTGCTGGTGGTTTTCTGGTCACGTTTTTGAAGTCTCAGTTTTAGTCCCGACCTTGCGAGTGGAYATTTGCATTCTGATCATTCTGCTCTGTGTGAACCTTTTCGTCTGAAGTTGCATTTCTTGTTTTGCTTTTGCTGAAAATCGAGCTCCGTCTGACCTTTGCCCTCAAGCAGAGATAAACATTGTGGCTCCACCAGCTGTCAGCTTAGAGCACCATAAAAACATTTGAACCGTTTGAAGGAATTAGTTTTAATTTCATTTCATTTCTGCAGATTCTCTCGGGACCCGCTCAAGTTGCTTGCTTTCTAAACCTGCCCTTAAGAAACCCTGAACTTCCTGGAGTTTCATCTCCAGTTTACGTAACGCACTTGCCGGGTTAAAGCTTTTTTAACCGCGTAGGTCAAATGGAACTTCTGTTCCGGCATCGGTGATGCAGAAACGAGGCTGCAAACCTCTGCTATTGTGACATCATCAGGCCTGCTGCCTCCACTTCCTGTCTGTCGCTAACAAAAAGGGCCTCCACTGAGTCATCACTGATGTGTGCAACACCCTCAGACTGTCACAACGCACAGCTGTGTATGTTCAAAGGGAATTTTGATGAGTGTGAATGAGTCAGGGACAGGAGGGGGGAGGGCAGAGTCTAATCAGGTGCATGTTTAAAACGACCGTGAAGAAGTTCTCACTTGAAGTGCAGATCCTTGAAGGTAAAGTGCGTCTCTACGATGCCCGTGGTTTTCACTCGGGTCCTCAGGACGTCCTGCTGAGTTGGGATGTAGGTGGGCTGGGATATCCTGTCCAAGTCGTTCAAGTAGCTGAGAGAGGCGTTAAAAAAAAAAGAAAAAGAGGAACAAACAGGTGGAAGATCGTTATCAGTTAACACTCCCTCTGCACAAACAGTGAATATTTATAGACTAAAAACAAGTCATATTTTAGGTATAAAAGTTCAATAATGTGATTTTTTAAAATTAAATAAAGGATAAGAAAAGTAGAGCTTTAACTAAACAGGACCCAGGTTTTAATCTCAACTCTGGTCTTTCAGTGAGGAGGGACCGTTGTTTTCTCAGTGGTTGGTGGGCTCCCTGTGGGTCCCCTCCCACATTCAGCAACAATATGGCTCTCCCCTGGAAACTCCCCAAGTGTGAGGCCTGCAAACGAGAGGCCATCTGTCCGGGGAGCTGTCCCACATTCCTCCAAACAAGATGTACCTGACGACTCATTGTGCAAACACTGCTGAAAACAAACAACATGCGTTTGCTTTGTTGCAGGTTGCTTTCCTTTAGACCCACCCCAAACCCCCCCAAAAATAAAATAAAATAAAATAAAAACATAATAAGTGTAGCCGCAAGGGTCAGGGGTTAACCATGTCAACTCAACTGACCTGCAACAGAACCATGAGGTGTTTGTTCCATACCAATTAAACTGATGTTTTTCATGGAAGAAAAAAAACAAAACAAAACAAAAAAAAGGCTGTGATTGTATTATGTCAGTGCCATGTGCTCTTGCACAACACAATGCTAGGTTCCAACTACTAAAAAAAAAATCATACGAGTCAGCAGATCAGCTAGAAAGAAAATCTTTGTGTGAAATTTTRCCATCTTTAAAGCATGAGGCAAACCTACTGAAGAGTGCGGTCAAAGATTAAACAGGGTTTCGACCCCCCGCCTCTCCAGGCTGGGTAGAGGAAGGCAAATATTGACAGTCTAAAAGTTCAGACAGAAGCTGGAGCTTTCTGCTCCCWGAACGTAGTTGAAGGTTGGGGCAGCTTGTGTCGGGCTGCTCGAGACAACACTTTTGTTTGTTTGCACTTGGATGGCAGTAATTTGACAGAGCCTCGGTGCGCGCGGAGGACCGCCGAGTTCTCGTTGCGCGAGTGACTCACGGTTCTGGTGAGCCTCGCAATTATGGAGTGGCTTGTTTGTGCGCTCGGCGGGTGACTCACTATGCTGCCGAGTCGTTGAGCTGATACTCTCGTGAGCGGCTGAAGCAGGCCTGCACGCCTCCGTCCTTCCAGAGCCGCTTGATGACGCCCGCCAGCTCCGCCGTCATGAAGCCTTCTTCTGCCGAGCCCGCCAGCACGAACAGCTGCCGGGCGTCATCCTGGGGAGATGGTGTCGGAGTCAAAAATCAGCCGTTAAAGTCAATAATCCAGAATTATGTTTAGTACTTAACTGCAGACAAGCTGAGAAGCTGGTTACAGGCGTATGACGGCATTTTAAAGAGACTGAATGACCAAAATACGGCGCTTCAACGTGCAGAAAACATCAAATTTACATCTAACCCGTCCAAAAAAGGCAATTACAAAGAGTTTAACTTTGCAACATCCTTTTTTAACGAAAAAAACTTCAAACACGTTTCTACTTCAATCACTCACAGCTCTCGCAGGGTCACCAAAGTCGATCTTGAGGCGTCCCATGGCTCTGATGATGGCGATGATGGACTGGATGGTGTTGCTGTAGACCACAGCCTTGTACTGCTTACACTCCTCTTCTGAGTAGCCCGCTTCGTGGATGATCCTACAGAAAGGACAAAAAAATGTGACAGTTATGGATGCGTGATTGCTTACTGGGTGAAATATGAAATCAGGGTRACACTGACACACCTTTGTGTGCAAATCAATCTAAATGTTAACATGGAGATTCATAGTGTAATAAATGGCAGATATGGGGAAGTCCTTTTAACAGTTGTTACCTATGTTTGATTGGGTTAAGCAGTTATTTCATTCACTGAAAAATACAAAACTGTATACTGACTGTCCTGATTTTTAAAAATCATCAGCTGTAAAAAAAAAAGCCCAAACTGATCGACTGAGATGTTGAAAATTTGAAGACGTGTCCACACGAAAATGTTTTGTCCAAAACATTCTTTATTCAGTCCTAACATGATACAGTTTTTAAGTCTTCATCTATTTGAATTTACTAAAATATTGTAATAACTATGCCAGACCTGTATGTGGCGCTGTAACAGCAATAAAAAAGGACCAAAAACAGGAAACAAGGTGTGGAGTATGCACAAAGTTTACACACTGGGTGTAATGTAAATGCAACAAGACACCATGGACGCTAGGGCTGCCATGATTAGTCGACGACTAATCAACTATTAAAGTAGTAGACGACTAATTAATAGTAGATTAGTCTTTTTTTTTTAACTTTGTTTTTTTTCTCCAAACTGCTTTGACATCTTCCACTGCCACATCTGCCTTTCTGTCCTTGACAC
>NW_013953891.1:12055-48580 GCF_001266775.1 Austrofundulus limnaeus
ACACACACACACACACACACACACACACACACACACACACACACACACACACACACACACACACACACACACACTGAGTTGGTGACTGCATTACCAAATGAGTTTGCGCATGTCAGGTTTAATGTCATTTTAATATCAGCGCTTTATAAGGTTCTTATAATCCGGGGCACACGCAGGTGACCCGACTTATAATCTCCTGTTTGCTGCGTCTGCCTCTACCTGAGGCTAAGCTGACACAGAAATGAAATGAAAGAACACTTTGTGTCACAGCACCAATTCAGTGATTACACATGTCCGGAGCTTTTTATTTATTTATTTCATTATTTTTTATGGCGTTGCGAAGGCGGGGCAGAGAGGCTATTACAGTTAATGTTTCACTAATATTCCTAAGTACAGACGCCAGAGGAAATAATGTAAAGAAGGGCAAAGCAAATCTAATTACGAAGATGGTTCCTGCTTTATTAGATCAGAGTTTATAGGAAGATCATAAATTACAATTTGCATGTGAAGCGCAACATCATTCACAGGCGAAAGCTGAGAAAGCATCAGAATGAAACAAATAWAGACGGGTCATTTCTGCTGAATCATCATCTGAATTATAAAAAGAAAAACTGTCTCATTAAGCGTAGAAAACTCCAAGAAAATGACACCAAAAACATCCACATTAAAGTCTACCAACAGGCTCAGGATCCATCTGACTGTTTAAAGTGATGCTTCAGAACATTTAAAGTTAAATATGCAGATATACTGTATATTAAATATGACTTTACTTTTTAAACACACCCTAACCCCTTAGTTTCTTAGTTTAACTTCTGTATACATTTTGGAAAGAGATATTCTGTATATTATCAAGACTTTAAGAGCTCTACCAAGTCATTTAATTTAAAACAAACAATTTATTTAAAAAAATCGTATTTAAATTAGATTAATTTCATCAATTTATAGTTTTATTATTTTACTTCTGCAGAATATAAACAGGTTTGTTGCTGGTTTTGTAGATATTTCCCTTACCTCTGCGCAGAGTCATGTACGGGACTAATCAGTACAGCAATTATGTGTTAAAAGTCTTTAGTTGTATTTCATATTACTATTTTTATGGATATTATAGTTCTTACCGGTACTTTATAAATACTGTATGTTACTTATGATATAACTTAGAGTTCATTTTCGCATCGAAAATACCTCAAACTCTTTCATCCATCATAAGTTTAATCGTACTTGTATTCGCGTAATACTGAATGTTATAATTTAGTTTTATTATAAATCACCATGGTTCAAGAGAAAACTAGTCATAAATATCGACATTGCTGCTTGTTATGTCAGCAGAAATATTCTAATATTCTTACCAGAAGTGCTCTAGGCACTACAGCTAGCTGCTAATGCTGTTTGCGCTTGCAACTAACCACAGAAGTTTATCTGAATAACCTTGTCATGCTTTTGCATGAACCTGTATGACATTATTTGGAGGCTGACGGTGCTGTAATGTAGCAGTAATACACTTTTTTAAAACTTTTTAAAATCCAGTTACTTTTAAGCTCCAATTTTACAAGAAGTTAGATATTGTTTGTTTAGAAATGGTTGTTTTTTATGGATCGAGCGCATCGAGCCGTACTAACTTGAAGTGAAGTTTTTTGAAGGTGAAGTGAGTTTCCACGATCCCAGTGGTCTTCACGCGGGTCCGCAGGACATCCTGCTGCGTCGGGATGTAACCAGGATCACAGATCCTGTCCAGGTCGTTCAGGTAGCTGAGGGGGTTAGAGAAGATGACATGATCTAAGAGCAGAGGAACTCTGTGTTATAATGTTTATGTTTGCAGATAACTCAAATTAGACTTTAAAACACAGTTAGCTGCTGAAACGCAGCTGAAATCAGTGCTTAAAGCTAAAGCGTTAATAAGACGATCACTGTCAGACACTCCTGTTCGATCACGTGTCCAGCTCGCTCTGCACCAATAATAAAACTGATCTGAGGACACCACAGAGCAACACTAAATATGGGCTGATGTGTTTACGGGCGATAAACACTGGCTTCTCGTGGGTTGAGTAAAAACAGACCAACTCTGCTAGTTCCTCTTGTCGCACAGTTTGGACAAAGCGCGCCGACAGTCATGACAACTTGGCTGTTTTCACAACAAACAGCGTGCCCTTCACACCGAGCAGCTTTTTCTTCCCAGGATGAGCGTAATATGAAGGAAAACAGACACCGAAACTGAGACGCTTCAGCTTCACCTCCGGATGATTTTTACAACCAGACAAAACGTTTTTCTTTGCCTTCTTTTTCCAACCTTTTCAACAACATTTTCCAACTATTTTAGTCCAGTGTTAACTACTGTAAAAGCATATTTGTCAGTTGTGAAAGGATAAAAACCCCACTTGTCAGTTTCTAGAGGAATGTGAGCGGCTCTGCAACAAGCCGACACAGGCTTGAAGAGAACAAGATGCATCACGCCTTCCATGCGATTTGTGAAAATGTCAAATAGTGAAACTCCTCTCCATCCAACGTGTCAACTTTTATTTGTCATCAGCTCTTTTAGCTTCAGCTTTTAGCTCTTTTATCAGCTCTTGTAGACCAGTGGCTGAGACCTGTGTCCCCAACTGTGTTTGGGTGAGAAACAGATTTCAGGTCAAATAAACAGGAACATAATTCATTACGCTACTTCCATATATTTTTAAGGACACTAACCTTACTTTAGTAACAACTAAGGCAAAAATAATGTGATTAATTCTGAAAATCCTAAAACTTCAGGACCTACAGTGGGGTCTTCACCCCAACTCTAGGAACCACTGCTGTATTCTCAAAAAACAGATATAATGGATTTAATTTAATAAAATATGTCAACTGTTTCCGCAGCCATCTTGAATTAGGTTGACTCCAAATGTTAATGAGTTGTAGAAGAATATCAAATGATTATTTCAGAAGGTTTGTTTAAAATCTTTGCCGTGGCTCAAGAGATGTTTTGCTAAGAGAGGGGCAGAGTTGACCGACAGTTTTTAAAACAGATCTTATGCAATTAGTTGGTGCTCAGAGTATGTGTTAGGGATAAGTCTAGTATGCACAATATTCATCGTGATAACAGCCTGTGCAATAGAAATATCACAAAAAACTGCATGAACTGTGATAAACGGTTGGCTCAAAGTCTGATAAACTAAATGGACTCGTGATACCACATCAAATCATAACCACATGATGAGTCGAGGAAGTAATGGACAATCGCAAGGAGAGATTCTGCAGTTGGATTTAAGTTTATTTAAAATTCTTTAACTTACTTTCAGATGTTTTTATTATTTATTTAAAACAACAGGGGTGTTTCTCAGTATTTACAGCATCAGAAAAGATTAAACGAGGACGATGTCATTAACAAACTGTATTACAAGCACTTTGTTGTTTCACTGCTAATACAGCGGCTGTGTCTAGTTGCACTTTTTAAAATAAAACATGTCATGTTGGAATGGAAATGACATATTACTTGTTTTCTTACTCTACACCCAGAGCAGAAAGACAACAAGCATTTGGTCATTTATCGTCATAAATGTCATGTCGTCATCGCAATATTAAGTAGTTATCGCAGGTTTTCCTGATATCGAGCAGCCCTAATACAAAAACATCAAATTTTAATTTAATATTCTTAACATTAGCTATATTAGACCAAGTTTTGAGTTTCCTAAGGTTGCTTAGTTGTGGCAGCCATCTTGAATGGAACTGATTGCAAATTCCAATGATTTCTTTTCTGACATTTTCATTAAAATCAATCCAGTGGTTCATGAGACATAATTATTGCCTTTAGCAGCAGGTTGGAATAAACAGGGCTGGTGGGTGATAAAACAATAATGATATAGACACACTATCATTATCAATATGTCCTATAGAATGATAAACTCCAATCCAGAACTGCATGACATTCTGGGGGATGTAGGCCAAGCTTCTAGGTAGGATTCTGGAAGAAGGCATCAACACTTCAAGTCAGCCCCCGCCCCCCAAACACGAGCTGTAAAATCACCTCCTCTATCCAAGCCGGCGCATTTTATTCTCTATGTGTCGTCCTCAGGCTTCATAAAATAACTGTGGTTAGCAGCACACAGCTTACAAGGTTTACAGAAATTTACATAGTTAAATAAGATACGGACCAGGACCAGAGATTGTGACAACACACAACAGCTACTGAAGCTGTAAAACCACTACCCAGCAAATTCTCACAAGCTAACTCACTCACTCTTTGCAAAGCTAGCAACAACCTGTTGAGTAACGTGCAGCAGCAGCTTCATGTTTCACCACCGTGCCTCAGAACTGCTTAAAATAAAAAAGAACGGCGTGGAGTGAAAGGAGAAAATGAGGCAACAGATCGAGAGGAAATTGTGGATAAAAGAGGAAAAGTGACATTACTAGTTTGGCAATAATAATCAGCCTTTTTTCTTCTGGTCCTTATTTCAAATAGGCAAAACGGAAACTAATCAATAATTATCAATATAGACTGATATATCGTGATACATTTTTTAAAATCTGTATATCAGTAATAAATAATGTGCAACTTCCTCACTATGCAGCTGAGTCGTTGAGCTGATACTCCCGCGATCGAACGAAGCAGGCCTGAGCTCCTCCGTCGTTCCACAGTCTGCGGATCACGCCGGCCAGCTCAGCAGTCATCACTCCTTCCTCCGCGGTGCTCGCCAGGGCAAACAGCTGCTGGGCATCATCCTGCCAACAAAAAAACCCCGATGACTAATGCCACTGTAGAAATGTTGCTGTGGTGATTTACACGGCAGCCACACGGCCGACGGCTTACCGCCCGTGCAGGGTCCACATAATCTATCTTCAGTTGGCCCATTGCCTTGATGATGGCCATGATGGACTGGATTGTGTTGCTGTACACCACCACTTTGTACTGCTTACACTCCTCTTCTGTGTAGCCATCCTCGTGAATGATTCTGCCACAGAAACGAAATCCAAACAGACTTTTAGCGTTCCCGCAGAAGCTATTTAACAAAACGTGGATTCAGTTACACATTTTGGCACATTTCATGCAGTCCCATCATTAGCACTGGAATTTGAGCTTCAGTGAGCATGTCTAATGTGGGAACCGGGGCCGAGGGCAGAACTCTATTCAGGTCTTGCCAGGCAACAACTCGCCTCTGTTTGCCATTGTTTAACTAGATGTGCAAAGAAAAAAAAGGGGGCTTCCTCCCCTGCCTGAGTGGAAAGAAATGAGGCTCATGTTGTGCTTCCACAGCATTTCCAGACAGATGAGCTCAACAATGTGGCAGCTAAAAGAGGGAGCGAGCCCGCTTTTCATCGGCGCAACACAAAAAATGATTTTGCAGGAAGTCGAAAACGAGCTCCTTCGTCCACATGAGCTGCGACTTACTTCATCTGCTTTACAATCGTGCTTTTCCCAGATTCCCCTGCACCTGGAAAACAAACAAAAATCGAGGGCGAGGGGGTTAGTTTAAGGCAACAATCAGAGCTGTAACACATAATGTCTGACACTTTAGACCTCTCTCATGAGGATAATGGATCAATCCGGCTTTACACAGCAGCTGAAATTAATCTGATGTTATTTCATCACCGATCCTGCAGTCAGGACGTCTGAGGTTTGCAAAATACTGGGAATTTTTCCCAAATGGAAACTACCCAAGGGAATTAACATGAATTTTTGGGACTTTAAAATCCTGACGGTTGGTCCCTAACAGGGATTCTAAATTTATTTGGGGAAAATATATTTAAAACATTCAGATTTCATACCACGTCCCAAAAAATGATCATCTGTGTCACCTGGACATGTAGAGACAAAGAGAAACCGGAATCTTTATAATATTTATGTTTAGAGCCGTTTTGTTTTTATGCAAATAAAATGACAGAAAAAGACAAATTAAGGATCAAAAAATTATGTTCAAAATTTTGAGAATCAAATTAGACAAAAATGTAAACATTTTAACAGTTTACTGATAATGGTTTTGTTTTAATATGAATACATTGAGAGAAAAAAAATCAAAAAAACATCTAATAACATGAATATTTGATCTGAGACAAAAAAAAAAAAACTCCATTCCCGTAAGTGACATAGTTATAATGATGATTCAACACCAGAGTAAAACTGATGTCTACGACTATCATCCAAACAGGAAGCAGCAGTGGAGCTGCTGGCTGTGAGAGCGTTTTTCCACCGGAGAGAAACAACCCCAGAAAACGTGCAGCTCTGAGCAGAGAGAGGACATCCATCCAAACAACCGACCCCCATAACAAACCTGTTCTTTGACCCAAACCCTGCTGCGAACCTTAATGGAAACTGTTCCTCTTTCCTGTTTGGTGTTCAAACCATTCGGATCTCAACTACAACATGTGGCGCTCACAGACCTGCTTCGTGCTACTCGAGGTCTCTTTTTTAGAAATCTGCAAAAACTGGATTATTTATCTTCATGTTAAGTTTCTTAAATAAATGTGCAAGCATCTGAAGAGCGCAGAGACAATGATGTTTGTGCCGTTTATGCCATCAGTTCCCCTCATTTATTCAATGACATTTTAAAAGCTCTTCTCCACCTTCTTCTCTGCCTTGTATCTGTTCCATGCCACAGTTTTTATACTCAGATTAAGTCTTAAAATAACTGCTTTCAGGAGCTCTGGGGAGAGTCTATAAATATAAAGGAACAGTAAGACATTTATGGGAATGTTTCTTTTCAGTCTCACGCCACACAAATAGTTCAAAACTACTCGTTCAATCTGAAACCGAAATCCACAACAGRTTAGCTTAGCTAAAAAAAATAAAAATAAAAAGGAAAACACGTGTTTAATTTAAAAGGAATGCACAACAACAAACCGGGATATCTCTGTCAGTTGTGAAGTGATAAAAAAATTAACTTGTTTCTTGTGCAACGCAGTCTGCGCTAAAACAAGCTGACACAGGCGAAACAAGGACAAGACACATCATGCCTTTCCTTTCGCTCCCAGCAGAAATGTCTAATCTGTCACTCAGTGAAACTCCTCTCCGTCCAAACTGTCAACATTTGTCATGAAGCCACCAATCAGCTCTTTTAATAAGCTCCCAGGCATTTAAATAATTATCATTCCTTCAAGAAATGCACATCGCCCGCTGCCTTACGTGTCAGATTTTAAGCGAAGATGATCAGAGGAGATGGAGCTTTAAATGACACTATGATCAGTGTTAAGCAATATTGTGAAATCTTGCTAAATGTGTTTGTGCTCAGATCATGTTGACTCTCAGCAAGTCAAACTTTGCGCCAGTATTTGTAAATCTGACTACATTGGGGTTGGGCAATATCGCAAACCCAATGGTGGAAAGTGGAGCAGCTAAACCTAARATGTTTGATCACATGAAACACCGACATAAACAGGAAAATGAGAAACACGAACAAAGTCCACATTGACCACATGCAAGTGCAACTGTCATCAATTAATCATCATATTATTCATTAACGGATAAACGCCACACTTAATCATGTTACATTTTTATGCCAGTATTGCCCAACTCTAGACTACATTATAGACATTTTTGAGTTGGATGAGCTGGAAATGTGTTGACTCAAAGTTAGTCATAGACGTACGTCCCATTATTACTTACTGAAAGTTTTATTTAAAATGTGTCTTCATGGTTAAAGTTAGAATTTCCTTGGATATAAAAACAATTTCTCTGTGACTCTGATTTGGTAATGATTGCTTATTTAGTTGGGTTTAGATGTAAGATTTAACAACTAATTTCACAATAATCCTCAACTTCTACTGCTTATCTGCTTCAGACATGTAATGGTTCTTATTTATCTGTAAAATGCTACTTTTCAGAAATCTTTACGCAGGAAAACATTGACAAAAACACTCAAGTCTGAACTTCTGCTTTCACATTTACAGTGCGTGCTTCTGATCAGCTGTTCAGAGGAATCCAGGAAATCCCACAAATAGTTATCAGCTTCGTCCAAGCCTTCCTCATTTCTGTTTTTGCTCTCAGTAATAACAGTCACTTTTCACAGCGCCCATCTAAAATGAAATTATTGATAAAACTGTTTGAGCTGCAATGGAATATTGTAGACACGACAACAGCTTGTGAAGCCTGGGAAAACGTATAATTTCCAGCTGAATTTATCGTTTATCAGCYTGTTTCACTCAACCACCGAGTCCCTAACACACCTGGATGACGTGTTTTATCAACCGGACATAAAAAGAGTGACTGCATTTAGACGTTTAGCAACACCTGCGCACCATGGCTTCTCTGTTCCTTCCTCGTGCAAGATGAAGTTGCACTGATGACAAAATAACTAAATGCCTCATCCGCTGCTTTCCGTGACAAAGTTTTGGTCTAAGATCAGCTTATTTTGAGAAATGACAGAGTTGTAACCATTTCAAAACTTCTGTAGAATCTCATGCAGTGTTGCGAAARGTCAGCGAGGGGTGAAACAGTTGTGTTAGGTTCCAGGAAGATTGCTGAAGTCTGCATAAAATGGYTAGGTTGATTACAAAACTTTGGATTTAACCTTGAAAGTGAAGCACAAGGCTTATCCTGCTGATTCATTACAGAATGAGGAAGTTTCATTATAAATCCACTATTACTTAAACCTAAACACTGAAATTTTCCTTCTAAAATCTGAGGGTTTATCATAAAACCTTCATTTTAGCATTGGTTACAAACAAATAACCATTTAAATCCTTTAATATTCATCTTTTTGTTAAAAAACAGGTGAATCTACTCTAAAGTTATTTTATACTGTGGAAACAAAGAACATCACAATCCATCTTTAACGCAACAAAGCCAGAATAAATGAACTTATTGAACTCCAGGTCTGAATGGAGGAGCAAGAAAAATCCTTCCTCAGTTCTTCCTGGCCGCTGAAAGCTGTGTCTACGTGAAACAACAGAGGTCAAACTCAAACAACTGGCCAGAGAGAGAGTTTCCATAAACATTTAGAGTTTCCTTCATGATGACAGCTGATCCTCCGTTTGGCCTGATGTAACCACATGTTAAAAAAAACTTTAAAGATCATTAAAAATAATGTAAGCTGAAGGGATGCAGTATCTCTGCTGTCGTTTATACCATTGTTATAAACTAAGATCTTATTCTGAAAAGTGATGGATTTTTAGCCATTTTGTTCAATCCTAGAAAATAAAGTTGTCCACGATCACACAGGATGTTACAAGATTTTGCACAAATAAAACTTGGAATACGTGTCGGGAATGAAACAAATTTAAGTTCTCCATCTGTAAACAAAAAAACGACTATGATACAGATTTTTACTTTTGTAAAGATGATTAGCTGTGGCAGCCGTCTTAAGTTGGGTTGGCTCCACAAGTCAGTCAGTTGTAGATTTACATGTGATGATTAATTTTTCGAGGGTTTCATTAAAATCTATCCAGTGGTTTGTGAGAAATTTTCTTAACACATGGACAAACGATAATACTACCCGAGGGTAAAACTACATTTCCACTTGCTGTTCTCAGCAGCTGATTACTGTCAGTGAGGATTAAAGTGGAATATTGTGTCCGGATCACTGTCCAACAAGAATTTAATCCGTGAATTCTTTGGTCAGGCTGACGGCTGGAAAATAAACGCAGGTTTGTCACACAGACACAAAGGAGAAGACAAACTGRGTTGATGTCGTCCACCAGCACTCTCATTCATGGCATTTCTTGGCTGATTATCAGCCTCAGCCTGCAGCCAGTTCACAAAACCAACTTTACAGAGTTCTTCACAGTCCTCCAAACCCACACACACAGCAGAATCCAAACCAAACTTCATTTAACAGGAATCTCAAATCCACTTTTTTTTATTTTATTACTATCTGTGGTCGAACAGATACCATTTTCATCGGATGGGTGCACTGGCTTTGAAGCTTTGTGGTTTAGATTTTTCCCCCCGTCCTATAACTGTTCTGTTCCAATACAGATAGAGAGTCACTGCCTGGAAATAAATCTTTGTGGTCATACCCATAGCTTGCAATGAAGAGTTGCACCACCTAATGCATCACAGAACAGTTTACTGCTGGTAGAATTGTTTGAAAAAATAAAATAAAAACGGTGTATAAATTCATAAAAGCAAATTCTTAAACACTCAAAAAAACTTGTCTGTAACACATTGATGCTGGTAAAATCTATAAAACAAAGAGTTGAAGTAATTGTCTCATAGCTCAAAAAATGGTAAGAAGTAGATTTATGATTTACGACAGGCGCTTTTAATCTGGATTTATGTTCAAGAGCAATCACTACAAATTAGGGTTGGGTGATATTAAAAAAACAAACAAAAAAAKCCCCAACAACTAATCATTATCGTGGCATTTAGCCAATAACAAATTTATGATGAATAGATTACACGTTTTTCACTCTAAATCATTTAATTTGTGTCCTAAAATCATATTTACAATAATCAAACTAACTGTTAGCTCCACATTTGCATTAGTTCTGTGTTAGCATTAGCACAAGTTCTGCATTTGCATTAGCTCCAGTATATTGTTATCAACGCGTTAGTGTTAGCATTAGTTCTACCTTAGTGTTAGCTTTGCATTAGCGATAGCTCAGCTTTAACATTACATTAACATTAGCTCTGTCTTAGCATTACCTCCACTACAGTGTTAGCTTCATGTAAGCATGAGCTCCACATTAGCATCAACTTTAGCTTTGTATTAGTTTAGCTCCATTTTTGTCTTAGCCCTCCCTTTTTTTCTTCAGCGATAGCAGAAGCAACATTGAGACGATGTCCAACATTATTTCTTTGTACCTGTCGTGTCCGACGGGTACGAAATAGAACGTTGGTTACGTATTGTAACCCCAGATTCTATGAGTATAGGTGCAGCCCTTTGAACTATGGGCCTCACTGGTTCCTAATTGGCTGAAGAAAAAGTCTTTTAGGGAGCCGATTGTCTGGTCTGACTGTTATTTATACAGACCAGGTGAGGCCCACCCAGTAGGTGGGCGTGGACTACGAGTTTTCAGTGTTGCGCTGCGCGCGAGGGATACACCCACTAGCGATAGCCTTAAAGGGCTGCGCCTATACTCATAGAATCTTCGGRTACAATACGTAACCAACATTTTTCACGCAATTAATTGCACACAATAAGATTTTGCCCATTCCTACAAATGAGCATTCTTTGCGTGAAGGAAACTGCCTCAGAACCGTGCCTCTATCAGATATTATCTGGAACCTCATGAAAAAAAAGGGCGTAAAATCTTAGTTTTGATAGTTAATAATAGTTACTGCAGCTGATAACCACTCATGTTTAGTGAAATTTCAGTGGAAGAGTAACTGGTCTTCCCTCTGAGATTACCAAAAATGGTCAGCCCTTATCACATCAAAAATCACTTCTTCTGTGGTTAAAACCATCACAATCACCATCACCATGATTTATTGGAACCAATAGACGCTACCCCGTTCAGAAACATGACTGTGGTGTTAATCCCTCTTTAAACATGTTCTGCTGCAGGATGTTCTGATTCATTGCAGTTTTATGTGTGCTCAGTATCATACGTCTAATTACACAAGTTGTTTACAAAGCTTATAAAAAAACATGAAAGGTATGATGTGTAGGCTGTCCCTGTTGTCTATAGGGACATACATCGGCAGCCCTTATTTTCAAACCAACCTGCTGTTGAATGATTTAAACAAACTGTATGTAGAACTGAAACAAATCCTGTTGAAACAGCCTGAGACACAAAGACATTAGAGTCAAGCAGTAAATATTATTCTGTCATAGAAAGTTACAGACAAGATAAGGTTCAGAAATCAAGACAAGGGTTATTAAATTACTTATGAGGTCTACTGACCGGTGGAGATTGCACCAGAACCCCTACAGCACAGAAATGAACAGTAAAGTTAAGAAAATGGATGGATGGATGGATGGATGGATGGATGGATGGATGGATGGATGGACCAGTTTCTTTCATATCTCAGTATAAATTATTGGAAAGCTTCTTAAAATTGTCTGACTTTACTATAAATTCTCTTTACATATTGTATTTATTTCGTTTATTGTTTTAATAGATTTTACAGTCTATATATGAAAACTTAGTTATCTTATTTAGCATGCCTGTCAGAATCAAAGGTTTGGCTGCAAAAAGATCACATATTTTATGAGTTGGTGAAAATGGTAAAAACATGACATTACTATGTACTTGTGGGGTGTAACCCCTAAATTACATTACATGCGTTACGGCTCCACTCCGCTGCGGTGCGCAGGTCGCAGCGGTGCGTTTCAAGTCCAGTTTACACTACCTCCGCTCCAGTCCAACAGACATGCAGGAAGGAGATTGCGCGATAAATTCAGTAAGTGTGGAAGTCACAGCAAAAATAATTAATTCTGTGAAAGACTAACTCCGAACACAGCTGAAAACAACGATATGAAAGCTTTTGATTTCTATGTTGAAACTGTCTCGCTGTCGGCTTTCTGAAACTTCTGATTTCAAAATAAAATCCATGTGTATTGTGTGTGTGTGTGTGTGTGTGTGTGTGTGTACACAGCTTCATGCTACATGTTTCCATCTGCTTCCCAAACAGAACGATACATTCTGACAGCATTTGTGTAGAAATATATCCATATATTCATTAATATAGCTGCAATTTCGACATTATTCCGACAAATTATCCAGACTAAAAGTGTCTTATTTTGAAAATACGGATGTTGTGCTCATTTCTTTTCCTGTTGGTGCGACGTAATATTTAAAAATTGACACCGGCGCAGCTCTGGCATCCATCAAAAATAGGATCTGTTCTAATTTTGACAGATCGCCATCCACTCACCCCCGCCCTGCGTAGCCAGTGTAAACACTCTCATTGATTAAAATGGGTGCATATTTGGTGCGGAGATCGGACCGCAACTAACGAACGCAAGTAGTGTAAATTGGGGGTAACACCCCACCCCCCACTCCCACCCCTGGCATGTCAGTACAGTCCACACCCTCAGCGATGGTTCTGCAGAGTAAAAGTCAATGTTCCACACATTTATACTCAATCTGAAGAGATCCGAACAATCTTAAGTATTGTCGGTCGGTCGGTCGGTTGGTCGGTCGGTCAGTCTTGCTCTCTGAGGGGTAAGACGCGTCCTCCCTGTCTCCTGCCCTCCCTTATCTTCCCTGATTTGCTGCTGGGAGCCTTCTCTACGTTTTCATCCGAAACCAAAAATTATGGATTTAGTTTTATGGATTTGGTTTGCTGGTCTCTTACTAAATTTTTGGAACAAATTTTTTTCCATGGGAGGACATGTCAAAGGTGGGACCTCTGTTCTGTTCTGTTTAACTAGCTGGATATATTTTTGGATTCTGATCACTTGATTCTACAGATTGGCTTGGTGGTCTCCAGGTGTTCTACAAAACAGCGTCGGTGGCTGTTCAGACCATTTCCTGGCTGCCTGACCAATATGAAGGATTGCAGTGCTTTCAGCACTCAGACTTTGGCCGTGTGCGAGCTGGGACAAGGTCTGCTAGCGGTTCTGCTGAGGGTCGCGGGCCGGCTGTGGTTCCTGGACTTTGCTGGCCAGATGGAATTGATCTTGGACAATCTGATAGCTCGGCTCGGCCGAATTGTCAACATTATTTGTCTGATTGGATTCGCCACCTTGAGATGTACCAGCGGACATTAAGGCAGATGGAAAATTGTTATTGTCTGTCTGACCAAAAACATTTATTCTGTTCCCAAACAACTGATTACAGATTTGTGTCTCCCTCACCACGTGACCTTGAAGGCTGTGGATCTAATTTCTCTGGGGTGTTTACGTCAACTCGTGGCTCCGCCCCCACCTCTCACTCCGTCTAATCTGGTCCCCTTAAGGTCACCCTGGAGCTGCACAGAATGAACAATTCAACACCAGTATTCTGAACTATGACTGAACTATGGGTTTTTCTTTTGGGAGGCTGGGTTCTTCAGACTCATTCCCTCTAAACTCACTTACTCCTCGGGCTAATAAATGTGCTCCTGCTTTGTAAAGGTTTTTTTTAATAAAACACCATAGTGTATCATATTTGATATAATATGATGTTTTGTTTTATTTTCCTCATCTAACGTGGTTGTTTTTTTGTTTTTCTTTTTAAAAGGTAGCGCGACCCCTGCTGGCTGCCGCATGACCTGATCACCTTTCCCCCCATGTTTTTCTCATGTGTGTGTCTTAATGGGTGTTCTTAAATGTAATTTCATTGTGCTCCGTACAATGACAATAAAGGCATAATCAATCTCTTTACTTCACCTACAGCAGAAATCCACTTTAACTAAAAGCAAGTATCTTCGTTAAAAAGTGAAATAAAGTAGAAGTAGTAAAGAACCCTTTAACAAACTAATTAGTTGGTCAACAGAACAGTGACAGTGTCTTTATCACACTCCTTAATCCTTGTATTGTTTTCCTAAACAGTTGTTTGTGTTCTGCAATGATAAACTGAATAAACAAGTAAGGACATTTGTGTTTGGTTGATTGTTTTCTTTGTTGTAACAATGCATCTTGGCAATAAATCTTTTACTGTGGAAAATCTGTTTATTTTCCTTGTTGTGCTGCCACGTTTAGGAAAATGCATTTGTGGGTTGAGCAGCAGGGTTGATGGCTGCACCCATGAAAAACTTGTGAAACCTTCTCAGCCAGTAGGCTAGGGACTTTGAGTCTAAAAACTGCAAATTGGAAAATAAATTAACTGCTTTTAAACCCCACATCTGTTTCTGACGTCCCAGAACTGAAACTTTAAAACTTTCTGACATCAGTCCCAACATGATTCACTGTCTTTACAAACTGGTTCTATTTTCAAACACTGGCCGACCTCTGACTTTAAACTAACAAAAACAGCATTATTTATATCAAACCCTCTATAACCTTAGTTTTGTTTTGAAATTATTCCAAACTCTACAGTCAGTTTCAGGGCTAACGTGTATCTACATCAGATGAACAGTAGCTGGAAAACTCCAGGACAGGACCTGAGGTGCATCGTTTAGCTGATCATCTACTGTATTTCGAGATTTCAGCTAACAGGTCTTTAAGGATCAAGCTGTTATCTTTGGCTTTTGTCTGTGACAAGCTGCTGTAACAAAATACCTAAAGAGACTCTTTGCCAAGTTTTCTGACATGTGTCGACATAACACTGGTTCAGCCTTCAGATCAGCCCTTTTCACTTCAGAACTGAGTGCAAGAAATCCTCTAGCTGAAAGTGGTCAGGTTGGTCAGACTTAAAACGATTAAAAGAAAAGAAAACAGCATACAGTCCAAATTTTACAAAGAAACATCTACAGAGAGCCTGAAAAAAAATATTTAAGACTATTAAAAAAATTAAGACAGTCTGACTCTTTGAATGAATGAATGAATGAATGAATGAATGAATGAATGAATGAATGAATGAATGAATGAATGAATGAATGAATGAATGAATGAAAAGAGAGAGGAGAAGAAATGAGGGACAAGTAAACACGTTTGTACAAGCAGTGTAAGGCAGTGGTTCCCAAACTTTTCACCTTCCACATAATATTCACAAGGAGTTTTTATTACTTCAAGGGTATTGATCAATGATTTTCAATAAAATAAAACTGGAACATTGAATTGTGACCTTGTAACACCTGATAATGAATCATTTAAAAGAATCAGTATCAGCCAAAACCAGAATTGCCTTTTTAAAAATCTGTATCAGCCAGAAATCTGCAATTGGTGCACCTTTACACTAAAAAATCTAAACGTTTGTGTTGGATTTTCTTAAATAAATTATGTCAACACAATTACTTCATATTCACTTAGAAAGTAAATGAAAAAAACAGCTTTAGATTTACTCAATTCAGCTGAGTAGAACCTGTTGACAATTTATTTGAGAAAATCCAACGCAAACGTTTAGATTTTTTGAGTGTAGTTGAGACAGATCCCCAACACCTTTTCTGACCAGACTGTAACAATTCACAGTCATCACTATCTGTCTGTTTGCAAAATATCCTCTGAATCGATTTTAATGAAATCTTTAAAATGCACATCTGCAACTGATTTATCCATGGAGCCAACCCAACTCAAAAAGGCCTCCACAGACAAACGACTTTAAAAAAACACACAAAAAATGGCTATAATTATGTGGTCAAATTTGGTGTGTTTTTAACTGGCGTCAGTCAGAGGATGATCTTAAAACTGACACGAAAAGGCAGCGGGTGATAGGCATTCCTTTACTTTCTGTGTGTGTGTGTGTGTGTGTGTGTGTGTGTGTGTGTGTGTGTGTGTGNGTGTGTGTGTGTGTGTGTGTGTGTGTGTGTGTGTGTGTGTGTTTTGACTCCTAACAGCCTTTCAGCTGAAGTGAAACAGGCCAGCTTCAGTTCAAACATCTTCAGTAACAAGTGACGTGACCTTTTATTTCAAGTAAATACTCCATTTTCCACAGAAAACCAGTGAGGCGTTCAAGGACCTGCAGTTTCACTCCAACCAACATCTGGTTTATTTCTACAAGTCCTTTCAGGAAACAGATGAGTCACAGCTGCTTCAGCAGAGAGGACAGTGAAGACTTTCACAAACTAAAAACTACCCAGTGATAAATAACAGATGTTTTTTTTTTTTTAAGGAGTTGTTAGAAGTTCATACCGAGCAGCAGCAGCTTCACTTCTCTGGAGGACTTCTCCAGGTCTTCTCGCAGGTTTCTGTCAATCACTTTGCTCCTCTCCACCGCAGCCTTGTCCTCGGCGCTGATCGTGCAGCCCATGTTCGCTTCTSTGACAACTTTCTCCGGTCAGTTTCAGCAGCTCACGGGTGTGAAGCCCCGTCCAGCAGCTCCTGGCCCGGTCGGTGGGAACTCAAGTTGCCCAGAAGAACAGCAGAAATGAAGAAAAAAGGCGTTGGCACCGAAACTTCCGGCGTCTGTCACGTCRGACTGAAAAACCCTGATTCACTCACATTCACTCCAAATAATGAGGGATTTCACAAGCGATTTTTATCCATATATATAGGCTACTCAACTCACATATTCTATAGAATTAATAATTAAAGTATGATTAAACCGGGTTAAAAAGTTTTGAGGTTTCTGTTTTTAAAAGTTATTTTTCCTCCCAGTAAAAGTGATTGTTGTATGGAAGAGCCGCTATCCAGCTGTTGCAGTTGCAAAACAAGTTACATAAAAAATAGAGAGAGAGAGAGAGAGAGAGAGAGAGAGAGAGAGAGAGAGAGAGAGAGAGTCAAGAAAAAAAATCGACGCCGAAAGACTTATGGGTAATGTAGTTTCATCCAAAACGACTACCAAGAAGTTACCAATTTTTCTCCCATTTCTTTTATCCGTCGTGGATGAGCTTTTCTCAGACATTTTTAATACCTTTTAACCTTTTTTAACAACCGGTTTTAAGAAGTTTAAAATCCATTTCTCTCTCTTCCCTTCTGTCTTTTTCTTCTACTGTAGTCTCTCAGTTCTTATTCACAAGCAGATCAGCGTTTCTGCTGTGTGAGGGCGCCCCCCAGTGGATTCACTGCAAAAGTGCAAACGCAGCTTTACATTACAGGAGTAAAAAAAAAGAAATCACGTTTCTGCAGTAACCTCATAATTTACTTTTTTTTTTTTTTAAACTACATTTGCTTCATGGATTCTGCCATTTAAGAAATAACATTTTATTGGACTTAGCACATACAGAACGACCTTCAGAAATACACYAAATTTCCCCAACAATCTAACTTTATTTACAATCATATACAACTGAAATATACACAGCAATTTGAATCGCCTCAAAAGTCCATAATTTCCTTACTTTTTCAAACGTATTTATAACTAAACAACATATAACAGCAGCAGGATATGAAAAGTTTTTTTTGACTTGGGTCTTCTTTTGTAGAACAGCTGACCCATGATTATATTCCATGCCTTCCATTTCATAATATATAATTCAGAGTCCAAACTCCACAGAAGTTTTATTACTAGACTTTTTTAAAGACATTTCCTCGTCAATAAAATAATAATTTATTCTCCTAAACGACCTTGGCTTCTAACAGCTTTATTTTCTCTTTTCAGCAGGTTTTGCCATCTTCTTCAGAAAGAAGAGAGAAAAAAAAAACAAATAACTCTGTGGCGAAACAACAGATCGACCCAGTTGATCAAAAGGGATGTCAATCAAAAGAGGAGCGCGTATACAACCATTTGAAACATTACTTAGGAGGCCCTGAATGCATGGGGAAACAACACGAAGGACCACATGAGGGACATCTGGATGTCAAATAAATGTAAAGCTGAGTTATTGAATCTTTCTCTACACATATGCATACATAAAAATGGGGGAAACTCCGTGTAATTTACAGGCAATACGTACAACTTGTCATGCATGCTCGCAGAAACTGGAAGGTGAGTAAACAACAGCGAGCAGCTAGCATAATGATAGCTATTTTGTTATTTATTTTCTGCAAATAAACAACATTATTGTTTTTTCATATGATATGGTTATGCACATCGTTAAAAAAAAATCAGACTTTAAAAAGCTAAAGAAGAGCCAAACTAAGGTTAAGTAGCCTATTGTACGTTTTTTGTTAGACGTAAAAAGGAAAAAAAAATGTAATGGTAATATACAAATATATTTAATAATTGGTAAAAAAGATGCAGTTTTAAAACCTGTTTTTTTAGAGTTTATTTTGCACATTTTAGTTTATATTTTTTTTATCATTACTTTTGGACTACTGAAAAAAAATCAGATTGAAAAAGAGGAAACGATTAAAAATTGGTCAAAATCAATAAACACATCAAACACACGGACTTAAAATCTAAAAGTAGAATAAACGCTATAGCAACTACCTTTATTACTGTTGTGAAAAGTTAAATAATTGTTAAACAACACTGCTGCATGAAAAACATAAACAGTTTAAAATATCTTTCTCTTGGTTAAAAGTCCATTACTTGTCCCAAATGAAGTATAAAATGGGACCACTAAAAATCGAATATATGTTCATTAATTTGAGTCTTAAATGCATCTTATATACATTTTCATGCTTGAGCTTATAATAAATGTGCAAAAGTTTATTTTATACTGTTTATTCAGGACTTTCTTAGCTGAGAACTGGGTCACCCAGTAAGTGAGGTCATGTTCCCTCCTTCCACAAAGTCATTAGGTGTGACTCAGTTCAGAAGACGCTGTTAAATGCTTCTGTTTTGGAATGGATCAGGGCCAAARTGTACTTGAAGCAGGCCTGAGGTTGTGGTAAACACTGCATGTGCAAATAAATATGCAAGTCTGATTMTGAATCGGTTTTCTGTGTGTWAAGTTTGGTCTCGRACTTTGAACACAATTAATCAAATTGTTTCAGCTCTCTTTTCAGATTTCAGATAACTGATYGTGACTGTATAAATGAGGTCAACAGCATCCTTTGTTTATTCACCCCTGCTCTTTTTGTTTCCCTCAGCAGCTCCAGCATCCTGCTTTTGCTGCCAAACAAGCTCTCCATCACTGTCATTGGCGCAGGTTACCACAGCAACTGATGGTTTCAGAAAACCCAGGATTTGAGAGTAAGTGAGAAATCCAAGCAACAGAGTTCATCCATGGTCCAGCCTTGCAGTCAGCCTCCACAGCGTTTCTTGTTTTCGGCGTGGCGAGCCTGTTCGTGTCGCCTCGTCTGTTTTTTTCAGTTTTCTGTTTTAAGCCTTTTGTTTGCACCTGAACTCATCCGCCCGTCGAGGGCGCCACGCTCTCGGTGACCTTCTGGAGTGACGCAGCGGTGAAACCCGTCCTTGAGCACTTTTTACTGAGTGCGTTGTAGTCCGCCACAAAGGTCAGGCTGTTTGAAGTGTGGCTGCGCGCTGCGGGAGGCGCTCCACGCCGCTGAACATCAAGGCCATGAGTCACTGCGTCCGACGGGGAGCAGGGATGGAAATCAGAACAACCAGGAAACAGACCAGGAGCTTTGGGTGATGCTGCTCTGATGAATAGAAACAATCACTGAAATGATAAACAAAGTGACAGTATTTGACACATTTTTGTGCAACGTTTAAAAAAAATCATGTTGCTCAGCTCCTTCCAGTTATGCTCTCTGATAGTTACCAACACCAAGTGAACATTGCAGTTTATTGATTAGTTGCAAAACAACTGGCAGTGACAGAGATTTGAGGAACTTTGAACAAAGACAAATTAAAACATTTCATTTTTTCTGGAAAATGTTGGMTCTTGCTGTTGATGCGGAGAACACGTAGCTGATTTGGCTGTATTTGCAAACGTTAATAGGCTCGTTCCGTGATGCATTTTGTCCTACAAACAAGCCCTTAGAGGGGGCAATATCATGTAAAATCAACTTTTTTGAGTTTTATATCATGTTATAATGTTATACTCTCATAAAAAACATGCCAAAAGCCTTGCTTTGACTCATTCATGCATGTTTGAGAAATCCTGCAGCATTTTTAGGKYGCCATGCTGAGGAGCAAAACGACAGGTGGGGACCAGAAACGCCTTTTGGGACCAGAAACGCCCCTGGGATGTGTCTTTGGGCCGAGCTTCCTCATGGCAGCACCCCCCCCTCCCCCACCAGATGCCTCCCTATTTACACCCCGTCCATGACTGCTGCAGGCTGGGAGTGAAACTTAAACTGTCTGAAGCTCTTTTCAGATTAAGAGTATATTTGAGGAAATATATTTTCAGATGCCAAATGAACTGCATCATGGCAGCCCCCCACACACATATACACACACTGAAATGGGCAGGACAGAAGTGGAAGGTGGTTCTTAAAGAGACAGAGGCCAATTTCAAGGCGTTTAGAAGAGGAAGTGATGAGAAGATAAGTTTATTTTCTATTTAAACATAAAAACAGCATTTTAATAACAGCTAAAGGTGACAGATACTTTATTATGGTATAGTATTTAAATGTATGCCTGAGAAACACATAATATTGCCCCTTTAAAAATGAGACATGCCAATTTCAGGATACTGACTTGTCCTCTAAGGTTTTTCAGGTATCACTCCAATAAAGTATGAGATGTGTTGCATCTTCTGAGACTTGAAAGATCTGCTACAGATGATTTAGTGCCAGAAGACCTTCTGAGGTAAAGTGGAGTTCATGTTTCAGAGTTCAAGGCAGATTTATTAAAAAAACATGGCTWTCTCAGAGAAGTGGTCATAATTAGTGCTGAGCAGTATACCGGTTCGTACCGAAAACCGTTTTTAATTTTTGTTATGATACGAATTTTCTGATTACCGGACATACCGGTTTAAATAGGCTGAACACATTCAGAATGTCACGTCGCACCCGCATCACTATTGCATTAGCAAGCTAATGTTATTGTTGGAGCAGCTTCTCAGTAACTGGCTGCGGGTGGCGATTACGCTGCTTAAACTGACTGATGTTAAAAGCAAAAACGCCTGCTTTCACCATTGCTGAATATAGTGTATTTCATTCACAACGTAAATGTATGGAGACGTTAATGTGCTTCTATTATGAAAACCCTGAAGGTCCTGTCACACTAGACAACTTACAAAACATTTTTARGTCTAAATTGCTAATAAATGTTATATATTTGATCAATTTGTTTGAATTACATTATGTACACACCGAAAAGAAAGTTCCTGTTGATTTTTTCAATTCCACCTTTAATGTAGACGTCTTTAAAATGTTCATAAGTTGGCATAAGTCATCTAATGTGACAGGGCCTTAAGGGACATCAGGGGGAAGTGGTTTTGTACTGGTTGAGTTGACTGGTGCAGGGAGGCTGAGTTGTCTTGTTAAGCTTTATTTAATAACATCAAACAATAGACCCAATAATGATCTTTTCTTAACCTTGCTCCTTCACGACCGGACCAAACTGTCTGCGACCAGGCAAAGCAGAACAGACACGTAGAGGAGGGAAACAGCGACACAGACAGAGGTACGGGAAAAGAAAAAAAGTCAATAAATAGTTTCTGTGTTGCAGAGAGTAACTTCAGCTGACCGTGGTCTGCTAATCAAAAAGCAGCATTTGTATATTTTATCAGCTGATCTGTGATGAAAAGAAAAATACAGTGAAATATTGTGACACCGGTATAATTGTTGAAAATACTGTTGAAAGAAAATAGGAAATTAGGCGTGTTCATTTACCTTAATACGTGTTCATATTAACCAGATAGAAACGACACCAATATTTGAATGTTTGAATGTGAAAAGAGTTATACAATACAACAGCGCTGGGCTGGACCACGTTTTATTCTCTCTCCGTGCATTCAGCCTCGATTCAGGAAACCAGGACACTTTTATAACCTTCTTCACGCCCTGACTCCGACTATTGTCATTGCGTCATCGCAAAGGGCCACTCTACAGCTGGAGTCAGGTCTTCATACAAGTTTCCTGTTCTAATGTTAAAACCACGGTTCAGTTAAGTGTTGAAAGTGTTTTCAGGCATGTATCTTATCTAGATGTACCTTCTGCTCTGTGTAGCCYTCTGTGACAGCCACTCAGACCAGTCTGTACATAAAATCACCAGTTTAATCACAGGAATAATCACACAATGGTTTTTGAAACGATATAATGTTTCACCTGAGAAAAAAACTATAAAATGTGTAGTGTTTTTTTTTAAGTCAGTAGTAAACAAACTCCAATAAATTTCTTCACTGTGATATAAAATTTGGGTCATACTGCCCAGCACTAGTCATAATATTGTGGTTAAAGAGCATTTTTTTTTCAACTTAGCAAACAACTAATTTTAAATCWTTTTTTTTGCCACAAAAATCTAAAATATTCCCCCTTTTTTTAGCTGAATCGTAAAAACTACCAAGTAACGCAGTTTGACACATGAAATTGTATTTTAGTACCAGTAAGGTGATTCTTGAAAAGCTATTAGCTAAAAATGTGAGATARGGGAAAAGACTGAAGAACGATTCATCTCTCAGGTCCTGTTTCAGGTCTTTGTTAGACAAAACTTTCAGATACCCCTGCTGTAGATCGGACACTGCTACGTTTGTCCTTCACTTGTCCTGCTTTTTAATTTTTATTTAAGATGTACAATATGTCGTGGTCATGTAAAAGAATTGCTCAGAGATTTACCAGCCAACAAAACTAGAAACCTGCTGATTAGGACTCATTTAAAAAAAAACTGGGAAACATTGAGAAGAAACTAGGATAGTTTAAACTGTTTTTATTATTTCTGTTGATGGAGAAACTTGGGAAAACAAAAAGGAATATTAACAGTCTTTTCAGCTTATGTACAAAACGAGATACAGAAAGGGAAATTGTGTGGGAAAAAAACTATAGTTTAAAAATACACAAGAGTATTCCTGAAAGTTGGAGACATCATCCACGTTCAGACCAGATTATTCCTCAGTCTGTAATAGACAGAGGGTGACAGACACTTTTATGAGCTGAGTCGGGGCAGTTTCGCTGCTGTCGAAGGAGATGAAACTTTGATTCAAACGCTCTGGTGTAACAAATCAAGGCAGTTTACATCAATAATAATAAATTAAAGCAACACATAGACATGCTGTGGAATACTGAAGACTTTAGCAGGGATTTCACCTGGCTCAGTGCTCGCTGTAGCTCATTGCTCAAAATGAACATTTTAAAACAAGATGGCACAACATCACTGTCTGAAAGGGGGGAAAAACAATCTACAACAAGGTCATACAGGAGGGAAATTCAGTGTTATGTGCTCTCCTTACAAAGGACCTTTTTTTGTTCTGACTCCCAGCAAACTCTCAACCCTCCCTGTACGACTTGTGTTGAGAGTCTTGTGATCATGCCAACCGTCCCTTATGAGGCAGTTCAACACTGATGAAGACAGCAAGACAGGGCAAGGATTTTAAAAAAGGAAAGCCAAAGAATGGAGTCTTTAGTTCGAGATTTGTGCCGTTGTGGTTTTTGGAACGTCGGCCACTGCTCATGTGACTTCTGTGCAAAACTGTTTGTGTTCCACCTGAGATTGGAGAAAGGTGTCTCCAGAGTCGTCCATTTGTTGCTAAAAGAGGCCAGAGGGAGCGCTTTAAGCGCTGTCACACKTGTGCGCTGTGTGTAGCCACAACAAGCCTGGTTGTTTATTGCACAAACACAAGAGCTCTCACACTGCTGCTGTGTTTACGTGTAAACGGTCCAGACATCACAGGGTAAATGGACACTGCTCGTCCAAAATTTGATCATGCCCAGTTTGTTTTCTTTTTAATTCCAATAGTTAAAGTATTCTGCAGCCACTGGTTTTGAAGTCTCTCAACCCTGTTAAACAAAATAAAACWGTGACAATGTTCGTCTTTGAGTGGAAGGAGCTGAAATCACGAGTCTCCCATTTTGGTGAGGAGGTGATAATCATAAGACTAAGAYCAGATTAACAGGATAATAACATTCTGGAAAATGGTTAAAAATACACTGTCAGCCTGTTTATTATAAATACCAGCACCAGCAGCTGTGAAACGATCTTGTTCAACGCAATAAATCTTTCAAATTGTGAAGCACTTTTTATTTTATTTTTATTATTATATTATTAGGGTTTTTTTTTTTTTTTGTTTTACATGTGAAAGCTTCCGAGTGGTGCCCTTTTCCCAGTGGTGAATGTATTTAATTAATTTCTTGGTGGTTTTAGGAGTAAAACACTGAAAACAGATTAGTCATTAAAGAAAATGACAGCAGATAGTAACATTTAACAGAAAAATAAACTACATTGTGCATTGATCCAATAAAGATTGAGATCATGTAAATGACATGAAACTATTTTGGATGTTGAACTTGATCAGGGCTTAATTTTCAGCATTAAGGATTTCAGTCTGAGTGGAAAACTGTGCTTTCCCTGAAATTTGCCCTCGGAAAGTTTCCGAGCCTCTTCWTGTCTGTATAAAGTTTGTCACTTCAGCTGAACTGTAACCAACACATGAAATGTTTTGTGACAGAGCCCAACAGCCTGACGACATATGGCTTCCAAAARACACAATGCTGCATTGAAAAGACACGCATATCTGTCTCTTTAAAAAATGGTTTATATACTTTTAATTCTTCAAAGAAGATACTATATTTTACAGTTTTCTTTTTATCTTAAAATAACGTTGCAGCATAAACAAGGAATACTCAAAAATGTGAATAAAACTAAACATTTATTGGATCATCAGATGGCTAAAGAAACGGTACTCGAGGCAGCTACATCTCTGGTACAGTTTTGCAGCAGTTCTCTGATACACAAAGCTCATTGTTCAGATGTTGCTGCTGCATGAACTCTGCGGTTTCCTCAAGGATTTGCCCAGGGATGTGGAAATCAGCTGTTGAGTTCTGCTCAACAGCTGATTCCTGAAGGCCCTCGGTTTCTGGCTCCTCTGGGCTGGCTCTGTTGTGAGAGTTGCAGGGCTCCAGATTGCATCCAGTGCCCTGAAGGAACTGTAAAAAGTTCTCCTCGATGGAGGCCTCGCGGCTGGGCAGCTGCTCCCCTTCGCTGGGCCGAGCCCGCTTGAAAAGGCAAGCCAGGTGTCGGGCCAGCTCCTCTCGAATTTGCCGGTTCAGGCAGCCGTAGAAGAACGGGTTGGAGGTGAAGCAGAAATAGCCGATCCATGTGACCACGTTCTCCAGCTGGGCCAGTGAGGCCGGAGAGGAGGACACTACAGCCGAGTAGAGATGGAATGAGAAGTAWGGCAGCCAACAGCAGAAGAACTGACCGCCCACTGCTACCAGAACCACTGCGGCCTTCCCCCCAGAGAAAATCCTTTGAGGGGTCGAGCGTGCGCCGGTGCCCCCAAGGCTGGCTGCCATGGTGGAGTGGCTGCTGACAGAGTCGGAGCGTTGCCGCGGCGTGTCCATCCAGGTGGGGTTTGGGCCYTCCCGCATGGCAGCTACCCGGGCCACCTTAAACATGCTGCAGTAGACCACCAGAATGATCAGCACAGGGCACAGGAAATAGATTATTGAAAAGAAGACCATAAAAAGCAGGCGTGTCGTCCTGCCTCCTGTCCAGTGAAGGGAGCAGTGTCTCTGATCAGGAACCAGAACTTCAGGAGTACCCAGATTCGGGGTCCCCTGTAGCAGCCAACCCAGCAGAGGCAGTACCGACATAAAAACAGCTTTAATCCAGATTCCCACCAGTACCAAGACCACCACCCCCACTGTCATCTTCACCTCATGCCTCATGGGATAGACGATGTAGTAGTAGCGCTCCACGTTAATGGCACAGATGGTGAGGATGGTGGCGCTCACCAGACCAACACTCAGGCAGAGGTAGCTCCGACACAGCGTCTCGTTGGCCAGGACCCGGTCCGACAGCATCCCCAGAGGCATCACCAGCAGCGCCGCCAGCAGGTCCACCAGACACAGGTGGAACACGAAGGCGAACTTACGCAGCTGGGGTGTTTTCGTGATGACAACCATCACAGCCAGGTTTCCTACCACCGCCAGAACGTCCATGATGAGCATAACACACAGCCCCAAAGTCTGGTTCAGATCCACCTCAMGCTGAGCGTTTCTGACAGACACGCTTACGTTAGAGATATTCGGACGCTGTAAGGCTGCAGACGCTGAGAGAGACGTGTTGTGCCAGGTGACAGGACGCTCCATGAGAGGATGGGACACCGAGGAGAGAGTTCGCTGAACTTCACGGGTCCATCACCCATCCTCCCCTGTCGTAGGGTGTCYATGAGAAGCTCAGCCGGTGGTATCTCTCATAGTAAAAGGTGTAGAGACCCTGACCCCTGCAGACTGTAAGGTGGGGTTCTGCTGATGTCCACACGAGCTTTCTCCCAGTTGTTGATTATCTCCTCTTTCCGATTTGTTCTTCAGATGAAAAGATCTGAAAGAAAAACGACACGTGAGACCTTTGTGCTGAAAGAACTCCTGTCTTCTGTGAGTACATCGGATGGATTCAAAAAGTAATCATCAGTCACCAGTTTCACTTTAGTTGTAAAAGCTTACATTGTTATCCATGTTAAATTATAGTTGTTTGTTTCGCTAAAACGAACCTATAAACTACACATTCTTGAAATGATTATGTTGAATGCAGTTGTTACTTTGTGGGCCAGAAATTGATGTTAAAAAACTTATTTTGCTCAAGTAAATTAAATTTGACATGTTAAATTTCTTAAATCCTTCAGTTGGGGTCTATATAAAGGAGAACAGCAATGCTTTGGTCTGAATTTCTCCTGTTTACGGCTATAACTGTGCAGAAACTTTTTATTTACAAGTTAATTAAAAGATGTCAACAAAGGAAGACTTCTCCATCCAGCTTTACATGTTGGAGCCAGAGTCTGACCCAGAGCCAGAGGAGAATGAAGACCACAAGTTGTAGTWGGTAAGTCCAGACATTATTTGGCAGTTTCATCAAAAAATAATTCAACATAATAGTTCAGAAAATATCATAGAAAATAGATAAAACTGAACAGGTTGAAAAATATGACCCAAACATAATATAAAGATGTTTACGCAGCACCAGGGGAAACTAAATTAAACCTTTATGCACTCCTAGAGACAACAAAATGTACTTAATGACTAAAAAAGTGAATTTTGCATGATATGTCCTCTTTAAGTGCTACTAACTCAAGGATTTGTGAAAGCTTTCAAAATCCTACTTTTTTAAATTGCAAACTTCACCAGCACTTGATTGCATTACAGCTGTAAAAAGTTCTGCTGGCAGTTTTGCTTCGAACCTTTTGCCGTCAGAATCATCGCTCTGGATGCAGTCTGCTATTCCTCGCGGTCATAATTTTTTTAGATATTTGACATCTGCATCCTCAGATGTGTGTTTTCAGGGCAGCCAGCACCCTAGGGAAGAGCTAAAAAGCACGGGTGGACCATATGTCCCCATTAAGCGAGTGRAGAAGCAAAAAAATAACAATGTGCAAACAAACTGCGAAACTCAGCATTGCAGAGATCTGCTGTTGATGGGAGGAAAAGATCAATGAACCCGCTCTTCGTATTCATATAATCCCAGACGTGGTTTCCTATCATAGAGAAGATGGAAATCGTATTTTGAAAAACTGAACATTAATCATATTTACAGCCAACTTGCCCTTCTGTACAAGAAGTTCTCACACGTGAGTCGAAATGTGTGCTTGTGTTGGTGGATCACCCTCAGCAGTCAGTTTGATTGTTTGCCAGTTGAGTAGGCAGTGTTTACTATCACAATCTCACCTGGGCGCAACCCCACACATTGTTAAAGCTGAGGAGTAAGCATGGAAGTGTTGGTACATTTCCATATGCTGCACACCTGCAGGAGCAAGTTTTCCACTSCGTAACTGCGACTGCCTCCCAGCCTCCGCCACGGTTCCTTATCCTTCCCTCCCACGTAATGTGTTCGTCAGGCTCGATGAGCATCACCTGACAGACGCAGGTCGTCTTTTTCTGAATAGGTCAAACCGTTACAGTCACCTAATTAAATGACCTGTGAACAACTCTGATGCTGCAATAACCGAGGAGCAACCCTCAGGAGGGGGACTTTTTTTTTTTACTCCAGAGAACACTGATTGTTTGAAACAAATCATCATCACAGAATCCCCAAAGATATTCAACAAATTATTGAAATAATCAAATGTGCCCGGTGTTAAGCTTTGGAATCAATTGAGTTCACAACTCAAGCAATGTCCAAATATCCGTCAATTTAAAATAAGATATAAAGAGATGGTTTGGTCTCAATATATGACTGTTAGCATGGGTTCTAATTATCTCCATGTTCAGTAAGTGTAAAAATCATATCCTAATGCATAAAAGGAATAAGTACAATTTAACATTGTAATACAGAAATTGTATGAACATGTTCAATTGTAGATATGCAGGGCAGTGTGTGTATGTACATATGGGTGTGTGTGTGCACATGTGTATATGTGTACACACGGATGTATATAGTATTGAGGCAATTGTAATTACGTAATGCTGTTGATAGGTCATTATATTGTGTTAGGTTATGACAATTACAATTAAGAGTGATCATCTGTATAAAATATGTGTGAATGGGGATGGGAGTAAATAAGCTTGTCTTCATCCCACTCCTTTTGAAGTTAGTTATTTTGTATTCTTTATTGTATTGTATTTTTTAATGGATTACATGTATTAGTTATTATAAATTGTTTTTATTCTCTTTTTTCTTTTCTCTATTCGAATCTAATATGATTAATGAACATAATTTTGTTCTGACTAACTTGAAATAATCAATCAATCAAAAAAGATTCTTAATAAATCAATTCATTTTATTCAGACTAAGTCGCACAAACAAAACTATTTATTGAGGGATGGAGAGACGCAGCTCAGTTTATTAGTTAATGTAATCAAATCAGTGAGAGCAGTTCAGTTTAAGTTCTAACTCGGGGTTCGTAAGCTGATAAAATTTATACTGAGCTACAATATAAGGTTGTGTGGAATATCTCGGACTGCTGACTTGGAACCATATGACCCTATCATATGCACATGACCCTCTGTTTACTGAGAGGAGAAAAGTAGTCTGTTGTCTTAGTGTGCCTTCGTCTGCATCAGCACGCAGGAGACCATCAGGATGTCAAACAGCGTCTCTCTCGCTATGTACAATATTTAGTCTTTCCACATGAAAACACAGGGATAAGACACAATCCACCGCCTGATGAGTCACAGTCTCCCCTCGTCCCACCTTCCCACCCGCGCACTCTGCTGTTGAGGCAGGTCCGGCTGGGAATGATGAAGTGATGAAAAGTCAGTGACATACCTCAGTCTGGAGAGGGCTGCTTCGTCCCGGGGAGCCTCACAGTCTGCTGAGGGACCGCCAACCTGTTTCGCTCGCACACGCACTCACACACAGCAAACACTGACACACACACACACACACACACACACACACACCACGTCACAGAGGGAGGGAGGGAGGTGGGGTGGGAGGGTGAAGAGGAGAGTCCTGTGTCTCCTCCTCACCTGGCACCCTTTCATCTCGTCTGCGTTCGGTCGAGCCGCGCACACCTCTCCGCGCTTCCTCGTCGGTCCGGATGGGAGAGGCAGAGACGGAGCAAAAAATTAAACCAGGAGGAGGAGGAGCCCCCGTCCTCCAGTCTGTGATGCACAAAGGGGTGGACACACTCCTCCTCTCCCCTCCACCCCTTCATCCCCCTCTGGTCCACCTCACACACTTTTACACACACACACATAGGTTCCTGCACTTGCCCGGAGCCACTGCAGAGCCGTGCGGAGCACACAGGCAGCGGGTGGGAAGGCAGGTCACCCCCACCCCATCCCCTGGCTTTTCACTGGGTCTTAGTGCCTCACTGCAAAGTGATCTGACTGCAGGTCACATCAGGTCCAGGTCACATCAGATCCCCGAGGATCGACGTCTCTCTCACTCTGTGGTGGCAAGATTTACCAAGAATGCAGAAACACGTTGGAATAAATGCACAGAAAGTCTGCGTGTATGGTCGTCAAATGATTTAATTTGAGCAACAACAGAGCAGAAGTCAATCTCAGCGCAGAGCAGGCGATAATATAACATCCTGTAACACGTTTACAACCAATTATCAAAATAAGAGAGGTCATGCATTGCTGGATTCTTGAAGTCTAGGGCAACAGATTAAAACAGCCGAAACTAGTTATCATAATATATGAGTACTGGACAGCGTCAAGGTAAAACATGTAAATAATTAGTCCATAACACACTCTCTGCCCCCCTGCTGCTCATTCACCCAACATCCCTCCCTCCCCAATTTCTGCTCAATCTGGCAAATGCCTTCTCAGGAGACTGGATTATCGATTTATAAAGAAGTAAAGAATCCCCGTGAGGAATATTTAGAAGCTGAGATAAACAATTACCACAAAACATCTGTATTGCAACTCTGAGTTGTGTTCGGGAGATAAATTATTCAATGTTTTGTTCCAGGAAGATGTTGAGTGTTCAGCCACGAGAGTGCTTCAAAACACAAGAAAAAAATTAAAAGGTTAATTTTCCTTAAATAAATCATATCATTCTCCACTTTTCATTAAAACTTTAAGATCATTATGTTGTAGACATGTTTGTGTTGCTCGGTTAGATGGGTTGCTATCATGAATTGGAATGACTGAAAGTTATTCAGGTGTAGATGTATATTTAATGATAATTCACTAAAAGATAACAGAAAAACGATGTTGACTCCAAATCCAATCCAGGGACTGGAGTTGCAAATTAACTGTAGCTATTTACCATTTGTGCAACGCATCAGTTACAGATATGATCTGTTCTACGTTTGTGTGCATTGTCCCTTGCCAAATAAACGAATCAATCAATCAATCAAATCAAATGTCAATGCCAAACTTTTGAGGGTGTGCTCCAATTACAACGGCATCACTCTCCTTAGCCTCCCTGGTAAGCTCTTTTTAGGGGTACTGGAAAACGAGTCTGATCAATAGTCAAACCTCAGATTCTGGAGGAACAATGCGGGTTCCGCCCTGGCCGTGGAACACGGACCAACTCTTTACCCTCACTAAGGTCCATGAGGGGTCTTGAGAGTTTGTTAATCCAGTCTACATGTGTTTTGTGGACTTGGAGAAGGCATTTGACTGTGTTCCTTGAGGTACACTGTGCGGGGTGCTACACGAGTGGAATTGTGGGTTCGTTGTAACGAGCGCGAGATTCATAGATGGATCGGTGCAGCTTCCGCAGTTTTGCGGACTCTGTACCCGGTCTGTTGTGTGAAGAGGGAGCTAAGCTGTAAAGCAAAGCTCTCTGTTTACTGGTTAGTTTACAGGGGTTAGACAATGAAACTGAAACACCTGTCATTTTCGTGTGGGAGGTTTTATAGTTAAATTGGACCAGCCTGGTGGCCAATCTTCATTAATTGCACATTGTACCAGTAAGAGCAGAGTGTGAAGGTTCAGTTAGCAGGGTAAGAGCACAGTTTGACTCAAAATGCACACAACATTATGGGTGACATGCCAGAGTTCAAAAGAGGACAAATTGTTGGTGCATCTGTGACCAAGACAGCAAGTCTTTGTGATGTATCAAGAGCCACAGTATCCAGGGTAATGTCAGCATACCACCAAGAAGACCAACAACATCCAACAGGATTAACTGTGGACTCAAGAGGAAGCTGTCTGAAAGAGATGTTATGGTCTAAAACCAGGTGTTTCAGTTTCATTGTCTAACCCCTGTATATTCCTACCCACACCTATGGTCACAAACTTTGTGTAGTGATGGAAAAACAAGATTGTGGATACAGGCGGTCGGAATTAGTTTTCTCTGCAGGGTAGCTGGACTCTTCCTCAGAGATAGGGTGAGAAGTTCAGTTATGAGGGAGAGACTCATAGAGCTGCTGCTCCTCCACATCGAGAGGAGCCATTTGAGATGGTTTGGGCATCTGGTAAGGATGTCTCCAGGACGCCTACCCTAGGGAGGTGCTTCAGACATGTCCAACTGGGAGGAGACCCCGATGAGGACAAATGAATAAAATGGATGGATGGATGGATGGATGGATCTCAGTGTATATGATGGATGGATGGATGGATGGATGGATGGATGGATGGATGGATGGATCTCAGTGTATATGATGGATGGATGGATGGATGGATGGATGGATGGATGGATGGATGGATGGATGGATCTCAGTGTATAGTGCTCCAGTCTTGGCTACAACCACACAAAACATTCAGCTCAACCTCAAAATCCTTCTTGTTTGTAATGTGTAGTGTGTGCAATGACTCTCAGCTAATTATATGTGGCTCTGTTTTGAATCCGGCTGACTCCAAGTGTTAATCAGTAGATCTACGTATATTTAGTGATTACTTTCTGAGTTTTATTCAAATCTGTCCAATGGCTCGAGTTATTTTGCTGACAGTTAAACAAACAGCGTTGACTCTAATGCTAGTTTTTTTTTAAAAAGATCTTGTTTGATGTTATTTCTTTGAGAAGGATGACTGTGCAACCAGCTCTCCCTATCAGATTTTATCTCAGTATCAAATAAACAGAGTTATAGACATTTTTGTTTTTATTAGGCTACGGTTGATTTGCTGTGAACATTTTGAATCGGTGGTTCGTGGAATATTTGCTAACATGCAAACAGTTACAGGTAATTACAGGCTCGCCCAACTTTCATGTTGGTGAGTGATAACAAGGCAAGAGTTGTGAAGATGTGAAGAAAAATAGTTGGCAAAACTGTGTATTATTTTTTTTATAGATAATTGGCTTTAATTCAGGGGTGTCAAACTCCAGTCCTCGAGGGCCGCTATCCTGCATGTTTTAGAGGTTTTCCAGCTCCAACACACCTGATTCAGTGATTGAATTAACTCTTCAAATTGGGCAGAAGCCTGTTAATCACCCAGCGATCAAAATCTGGTGTGTTGGAGCAAGAAAACCTCTAAAACATGCAGGATAGCGGCCCTCGAGGACAGGAGTTTGACACCCCTGCTTTAATTGATCATTTCTGTGGCTGAAACTCTGACCTCCTGTTGCTGCTTCAGGAAAACAATCTGCTGTTTTTTCTCTGTAAAGAACATACTTTTGGGAATACTTTCACAGGATATGATTTATACCAACACAAGCAGAAACATATTTAAAGTTTCTCATGGACTCGTGTTTCTTTTTTATTGTATTGAAACCTGGTGGAGCAACTTTCCTGTCGCATAACAAGGATGTTTCCTGATGGATAGTTATCACTTGACTTGGCATTCTATGAACCGTAATGAGTTCATGATCCATCGCTTTTGTTTTCACTTATAAATCAATCGATCATTTGAAGGCAGATTGATTTATTGATCCAGGTTCAGTCTTAGATGTTTGGCTTTTCTCTGCACCCTGCACCAGCTCGCCCGTACAACTTTTAGTGGGAACAAACCATCAGACGTTTTTTTTTTTTCCACAGAGTTGAGTTTCAGCACTTTAGAGGAGACAAATGCATATCATGAATAGCAAGTTTAACGTATGATAGTCTGAAATGTGACGGCACTTTAGCTTCTCCCCCCCGAGGCATTTCCAAGAGGGAAAAGTGAGGATAGGGGAGTCTTTGTGCCGTTTAATGTGTGTGTGCATCCTGTGACCGCGCTCGTGTCTGAGGTGTTGGATCATGACGGAAATAGCAGATACGCGGTCATGCCTGCAGCACCAATCACAAGGGAGGGGAGAAAATACAATGGTTTCCATGGCAACAGCAAATTTACCTCCTAGTCTGCTGTACCCCCCTCTACCCTCTACTTTCAGCCTCGACCTGGGGCCAAAGTTTTTCACTCACTGTGTGAATCAGCAGCTGTTTGCTCATTGTGTTTGTGGGATCAGTAATTATGCTCTGATTGCTTTCTCTGTTTAACTGAGCACAGATGTGTTGATTTACGCACAATCACTGCTGCTGATCTAATCTGCCTTTTGATAAACTGTGATCCCAGATCCAACCAGCAGGGGGAGCTCTCACATTTAACAAGCAACCCTTGAATCTTCACACAAATGTCTATGATGGTGAAGATTTAGACTCAAATGATTATTGCAGATGTTTTGTTTTGTTTTGTTTTGGGGGGGGGGGGGGCTTTTCTAAATAGTTAAATAAAATTACACTAAAATTATTGAGGTTATTCAGACCTGCCCTCTGCAGACCAATTAAAGGGAATTTCCTAAAATTAGGAGCATTTGTGAGACACAAAAAGGTAATCTAGTTGTACTTGTATTTTTTTCTCTCCTTGCATTTAATTTCCGATGCGATGACGTTCACGGCGCAGACATGCTCACAGTTCACACAAGAAGAGATCATTATTTGTGTTACATCACTTCCCCGGGGATATCTCATTCTGCAGAAATCCCTTCGTGGCGTTTCAGACAAAGCCGAGCGCTTTCAGAGTTTTGTCGCTTCCACAAGGGAGCAGAGCAACTTGAGAACACACATTCATTTTAGGATTAAATCAATATTGGTGAACAGTAATTTAATGTTTCGTGTTTAGCATAAGTTTTTACAACCTCTTTACTGTGTGAAGATTTTTAACTCTCTTCCTTTGATACGTAGTTGTGAAAGGATTATTATCATTTTTATGAAACCTCTGTCTCTTTGAGAACCTCCTACCATTTCCAACACTCCCACTTCAGCACGTCTTCACAATGCTTCAGGGGAGGGGTGCTCTGTGGGGTGGGAGCTCAGGTGCAGACTGAGCTCCAGGGAGGAGCTTTGTACAAATGGGCGGAGCTTTGTACCAGCACGCATTTAGGCATCTCATGGCTACCACAGGAGAGTTTTCAAACATACATGAATGAGTCAAAGCAATACTATGTTTTTGATCTGATAATATACAATATAACATAAAGCTAAAAATGGTTAATTTTGCATAATACCCACCCACCTTCCCCCCTTTAACTTTTAGAGCCAATCCAGTGATTGATGGACTGATAGCTACCACAGCTAATGAACATTCACAAACCCAAAAATTACTGTAATTCAGCCAGTTTTACAGATATCGAGCTAAATTTTAGCTCAGAGAGCAGGAGTAGTCGAGAGTCTTTTACAACAGCTACTTTGAGCATGCATCGTGTGATGTTGCGTTAGACATGATGTCATTTTCCTTTAATTTATTCATGTTAACTCAAAGATTGTTTGAATTTGCAGTGGAGAGGAAGTGTCACCAAATGCAGATCTACACGCTCCACTAACTCCTGTAAAGTTATTAGAGCATGTAGATCCTCATAACATTCCTGACTGTTTTAAACATCCTACCTGCAACAGTTTCAAACACGTTTACTTTATGGTGGGGTTAAAAAAAAACACGTGGCAAAAAAAGAACTGAGCTGTTTCCGATTTGTTTAATGATTCACCTTGTGAACATTTTTGGATACAATTAAAAATCTTGCTGAAAGACCTTGGCCAACCTGTTCCCTCTGAGCGGCCAGAAAATATGCTGTTCAGAAACAGTAGCTGGTTTGTGCCGTCTCATTTCTCCGAGTCAAACGCTGGTGTCCAAATAGACACAATTAGCACTCTCTGTTGGCTCTAGGTTGGCACAGACATCCTGCTCACTCTGAGTCACCGATGAGTACCGAAGCCTCGTACTGCTGTCTGCCTCGGGACGCAGAAAAGCACTGAAATGCAAAAAATAAAAATAAAAAAATCCAAGATTTACAAAACATTAAACGTGAGCAGTGTTCTGTTTATTTGTAGGTATGTTTATAACATTTTTGCTCATTTTACTACTTTACTACTACTGCTAATTTTTAGGATTTCTCAGTACTTACAGTAAGTCTTTTTTTTACAGATTGGCTATGAGTCAAAAAAATGAATCATTTAATGACTTTTTTGAACAATACAAGACACCAAGTACTCAAACGATGACTGGTGTTATAAAAAGATCACGACTCCAACCCATGATTGTTTTTACTTTTTCAGTGACATTGAGTAACGTGATTTCATTTGACTGACTCCTCTGCCTTTTCATGACTTGTAAATAAAACACTTAATGCTTTCTTGCATAAATTCAAGCTTATTTTTGTCCAGCATTTTTGAAACCTGACTTTCTGGAGGTGACTGTATATTATAAGGAGAAAATTAAAGCTGTTTGCAGCTGTTTGGCTGCTGGTGCAATGAGGTAGGACGTCCTTGATTGAGTCAGAAATGGCCTTCAGGTGCGTTGCTGCGTTTTCAGTACAGCCCTCATCAGTTAAAGGTACAAAGCTCAGAACAATGACTCAGTGGAAACACAGCGAAGGACAAAATGACATGAACAAAGAGGAGTGGTCAAAAGTTAAAAACTAATTTCCAAACTGTCATGAACACCACTTTCAAAATGAAAATCACTGGCTGAAGAATAGGTGGCTGTTACATAAATTATACATGTACAGTATACATTA